>NC_069502.1:82439388-82634388 GCF_027579735.1 Bombina bombina | reverse complement strand
GTGACTGTGTGTGTATTTATGCATGTATGTGTGTGTATGTATGTATGTATGTATGTATGTGACTGTGTGTGTATTTATGCATGTATGTGTGTGTGTATGTGTGTGTGTGTGCATGTATGTTTGTGACTGTGTGTGTATTTATGCATGTATGTGTGTGTATGTATGTATGTATGTATGTATGTGACTGCATGTGTATTTATGCATGTGTGTGTGTGTATGTATGTGACTGTGTGTGTATGCATGTATGTGTGTGTGTGTATGTATGTATGACTGTGTGTATATTTATGCATGTATGTGTGTGTATGTATGTGACTGTGTGTGTATTTATGCATGTATGTGTGTATATGTATGTATGTATGTATGTGACTTTGTGTGTATTTATGCATGTATGTGTGTATGTATATATGTATGTATGTGTGTGACAGTGTGTGCATTTATGCATGTATGTGTGTGTGTGTGTGTGTATGTGACTGTGTGTGTATTTATGCATGTATGTGTGTATGTATGTATATGTGTGTATGTATGTTACTGTGTGTGTGTATTTTTGCATGTATGCGTGTGTGTGTATGTGTGTGTATGTATGTATGTGATTTTTGTGTGTATGTATTTATGCATGTATGCATGTGTGTATGTATGTATGTATGTATGTATGTGACTGTGTGTGTATTTATGCATGTGTGTGTGTGTGTATGTATGTATGTATGTGACTGTGTGTGTATTTATGCATGTATGCGTGTGTGTGTATGTATGTATGTATGTGACTGTGTGTGTATTTAGGCATGTATGTGTGTATTGTATGTATGTATGTGACTGTGTGTGTGTATTTATGCATGTATGTGTGTGTGTATGTATGTATGTATGTGACTGTGTGTGTATTTATGCATGTGTGTATGTATATATGTGACTGTGTGTGTATTTATGCATGTATGTGTGTGTATGTATGTATGTGACTGTGTGTGTATTTATGCATGTATGTTTGTGTATGTATGTATGTATGTGACTGTGTGTGTATTTATGCATGTATGTTTGTGTGTATGTATGTATGTATGTGACTGTGTGTGTATTTATGCATGCATGTGTGTATGTATGTATGTATATGACTGTGTGTGTATTTATGCATGTATGTGTGTATGTATGTGACTGTGTGTGTATTTATGCATGTATGTGTGTGTGTTTATGTATGTATGTAAGTATGTGACTGTGTGTGCATTTATGCATGTATGTGTGAGTGTGTATGTATGTGACTGTGTGTGTATTTATGCATGTATGTGTGTGTGTGTATGTATGTATGTATGTGACTGTGTGTGTATTTATGCATGTATATGTGTATTGTATGTATGTATATATGTATGTGACTGTGTGTGTATTTATGCATGTATGTGTGTGTGTATGTATGTATGTGACTGTGTGTGTATTTATGTATGTATGTGTGTATGTATGTATGTATGTATGTGACTGTGTGTATGTATGTATGCATGTATGTGTGTGTATGTATGTATGTGACTGTGTGTATGTATGCATGTATGTGTGTGTATGTATGTGACTGTGTGTGTATGTATGCATGTATGTGTGTGTGTATGTATGTGACTGTGTGTATGTATGCATGTATGTGTGTGTGTATGTATGTGACTGTGTGTATGTATGCATGTATGTGTGTGTGTATATATTTGACTGTGTGTGTATTTATGCATGTGTGTGTGTGTGTATGTTTGTGGAACCAGCAAATTACAGACCTTGTTACTACAGCTTGGGGGGTGGGGGGTAAACAGTGTCACTATACAGTACTACTATATACAGTAAGGGGGGCTGGACCATGTCACAGACTACTTTGGTCACTTTATAAAGTACTGGGGCGGGTAGGGTCAGGCCAGCCATCTCACCGGCAGATTACAGACTGTGCCACTAACTCACTATATACAGTACTGGTTGGTTAAACAGTGTCACTATATACAGTAATAGGGGGTCAGACCCTCTCACAGACTGTGGGCACAGGGTACCTCCTTTTGCAGACATGTAATCTCATTCACATTTTTTTTTCTGTGTTAAATGTAAAAAAAAGAAGATATGTATCAAATTCACCTTTTTTTTGGGGGGGGGGGGGGGTAGGGGGGACCTTCTTAGATTCTTGCACCTGTGCCCTGTGGTTTCTAGTTACACCTCTGCCCTGACCTCATAGATTTATTTAGTTGCAGTAATTTGCAGTGCTTTTCAGTGAGAGCTGCAGATTACTTCTTTCTGTGTGCAGGATAAATTACTTCCCTGCTGAGCCTAGCTGTGAAGATTACAGCAGGGGCTGGGCGTCCAGCACTGGGAGGTCAGCCTATGACTAGGGGTGGGTGAATGTGCTGAAAATGTAGTCCTGTGGACATTCGTTTTGGACAATCGAATGCTGATAAAAATCCAATAAAGTTTGGTAATCGAATGTTATTTACAGTTTTCTAATGTTACTTTTATTTTTGAATTTTCATAATTAGATCGAAAATACACATTCAAAATTTCGAATGTAACATTTGATTTAACAAGTACTATTCAGAAGTTCAATAGTTCATGTGGTAGGGAATTTAGTAAACTGAAACATAATAGATAGAAATAAATCAATTTGAATGTTTCTATTTCAAATATTGCATAATTTGAATGTTACATTTAAAGGGAGCATTAGAAAACACTATTACAAATATATAAATTTGAATTTGTGAAATTATTAGAAACATTCAAATCGAATAGCGCATTTAAAGGAAGCATTAGAAATACTATTACATTAAACGGATGTTGTTAGAATGTTGTACAAACATTCCAAATTTGCAACAAACGAACGAATGTTAAAATTTGTTTGACATGAGAGATATGCTAATTATTCTAAACTAATTTGTTTCTGAGTTTTGTATTTTTAAGGTGGCTTTTATTTATTCTTGTTGCAAATATGCTATTGACAAGATAGGAAGGGATTATAGCAGTTGCGTAAGGAACTGATTGTTACCTTGGTTAACTTTACATACATATAAATATACTCCGAATGGAGCTTGATGCCCCTCTTTCCGTGCGAGCCTTCAGGTTCGCTGGAAACAGCAGTTATGAAGCAGCGGTCTAAAAACCGCTGCTCCATAACTTGTCTGCCTGCTCTGAGGCTGTGGGCATCAATGCGCCCGATCCTATACGATCGGGCTGATTGACACCTCCTGCTAGCGGCCGATTGGCCGTGAATCTGCAGGGGGCGGCATTGGACAAACTGTCAACAAGAACTGCTTGTGCAATGATAAATGCAGACAGAGTATGCTGTTGGCATTTATCGATGTGCAGCAGACATGATACGCTACATTGTATTATGTCCGTCCGCACTTCAATAAATCAGCCCCATTATGTTTAAAATTAAGTGCAGCTATTGTGTACAGGAAACACTCTCTTGCTGCACATATTATTATGCTTGAGGAATTAGATTTTTTGTTCCCCATCTTGGAAACAGTTCTGTAGATGCCCATGCCTGACCCGCCTACACACTGCACAGTGATTAGTTGAGATATCCAGGAACTAATTTATGTTTGTTCTAATATCTCATTGCAAAGGAAGTAAGATTCAAAAGGCTTTAGCCCTGGGCCTGCAAAACTATGTATATATATATATATTTTATTTTTTTTAAATGTCCATGTTTTTAAAACATTTTTTTATTCAGATATTTTTCAGCTATGTTGGTGTATTTATCAGCAGCAATTGCCACCAACGTGTTACGTATTATAATTATGAATATTAATAATTGATAGCAGTATAAAATTATTGTCAGCGATATCTCCAATTAATATAGCAGAATCTTGTCAATACACTCCAATAAGATGTTAAATCTCTATAGTGTACCCCAAAATAACACTATTAAGATATCTATAAATTTGACAACAATATTAATATTTAATCTCAATATAAAATATTCATAAATTCTGGCCAGTTAATCTTTATATACACATTTATTATATTTATGTAGTAACTGAATATCCCATATGACCAGTTATATTTATCAATTGATCAATACAATATTAAAATATAAAGCAGGCTATAAAGATATTTAGATTAATTACTATTCAATAGGTATTGTCTATTATCCCATGTATGGACGAAATATTTCTATAAATTAACCTTAACTCAAAATGAATCACTTAACAAATATCCTACAGTAATTTTACTAGAACAATTTGTAGTTAGCCAGAAATATTAACCAATCCAATATATAGCTTATTTAACAACTTTATATCCAAATCTCACTATAAAATCTATTAAATTGATATCACTCATCAATACCCTCACAGAATAATTTATTTTGCATAAATCAAAAATGAACATTAATGTC
The DNA here is from genome assembly GCF_027579735.1 of Bombina bombina. Classification (NCBI taxonomy): domain Eukaryota; kingdom Metazoa; phylum Chordata; class Amphibia; order Anura; family Bombinatoridae; genus Bombina; species Bombina bombina. Next base: position 82,630,055 of record NC_069502.1, on the reverse strand, counting down.
CCATTAAAAGGACAGTAAAGTAAAAATGAAACTTTCATGATTCAGAGAATGCAATTTTCAACAACAATTTATTTCCATGATCAAATCTGTTTCATTGTCTCTGCATCCTTTGTTGAAAAGCATACCCAGCAGTACACTAATTAGAGCTAGCTGCTGATTGGTAGCTGCAAATATATGTCACTGGCTCACCTGATGTGTTCAGCTAGCTCCCAGTAGTGCATTGCTGCTCCTTCAAAAAAATGATACCAAGAGAATGAAGCAACTTTGATAATAGAAGTAAATTGGAAAGTTGTTTAAAATTGTACGTTCTGTCTGAATCTAGAAATAAATTGTTTTGCTTTATATCCTCCTGATCCATATATATTATGGATATACTGGCTTAAAGTTTCCACAGAACAAAAATAAAGCTTTGCATACCTAAAAACAGGGGCGGAACTACCATTGGTGCTGCAGATACAGTGGCACCGGAGCCCAAGTGCTGGAGGGGCCCATAGCAGCCAGTCTGTATATAGGTGTGTGCAGAATGTGTACAATTCAGGTCCGTCTGTCTATCTGTTTGTCTGTCTGTCTGTCTTCTATCTATCTATACTCAAAATCATTAAACAGAGCTTACTACTGAGTTACTTTTAAGGGCCACCCAAAAATGTTTGCACTAGTGCCCTCTGTTGAGAATGTCCGCTACTGCCTAAAAATGACCTTAAAATTAAATGAAACGTATATACAGCTATTTGTATGATGCAGGAGCATGCACAATTATCAGTCTAGATGTTATATAGATTTTCATACATTATCCCTTTACATCAGGTCTCCACAAGCACAACACTTAACTCACCACTTGTAATATGAAAATGAATAGCGCTCCCTACAATCTCCATTAAAAGTATAGAGCGCTCTAAAAAAAACATCAATTATAATTGCAGATTGTACACTATTCCTAGAGATCTAAAGGGACAAAAATATTTTATGATTCCAACAGAGCACGTGATTTAAAACAACTTTCCAATGTACTTCTGTTATCTAATTTGCATTATTCTCTTGGTATACTTATTTAAAAAGAATACCTAGTTAGGCTAAGGAAGAGCAAAGCATTACTGGCAGCTAGCTGCTGATTGGTGGCTGTACACAAATGCCCCTTTTCGTTGGTTCACAAGATGCGTTCAGCTAGCTCCAGTAATGCAAATTTGACAATAGAAGTAAATTAGAAAGTTTTTTACAGTCACATGCTCTATCTAAATCATTAACAAAAATTGGGTTTCATGTTCTTTTAAGATAACACACCAAGTCTTATTGATTGTGCTCCCCTTGTTATTTAGCCCTGTGTGTGCTGCTGGTCAAGCAAATTCACATCACTGCGGTATGTGTGTAACTGCCAGCCAAAAGCTAAAATCATTGATTAGTGTGTTGCGGACAGAGTACAGGATGAAATCATTGCTGAGTAGTGACAAATATATTGGACACAGTCTAAGGTAAACCTTTGGGAAGGGTGTACTGTGTGGCCCTACCTACCGCCCATGCCCATTTACCAGCAGGACAACCAGGATTTTGTTGAGGACATCTGACAAGCCTACCTACAAAGTCAAATAAGTAAATAAAAAATGCATTTTTATTTTTTTTAAATACATTTTTTTATTGTCGTCAAGAAGTCAAAGTCTTTACAGGTACATGTTCAATCTTAGCATTATACATACATCGTAAAATTCACATTCTGAAAGTTTGACATACATTTTCAGTGCACAATAAAAGCAGGGTTGTAATGTCCTGTACCTGAAAGAGTCCCTCAATATTTTCTGTAAATAACATCGAACATAAAATAAAACAAAAACCAAACTATTAACAAACTTAACTATACTGGTCAACCTGTGTTTTCTGAGTGAACATCAAGGGGGGCCTAGGGATGTTAGAAGAGAGTTTCAATAAGTATCGCCTCTGGATTGGAATGTGAGGCGAGGGCCGGTGTAGCTTCATACAACATAGTCCACTCTCCCTGTAGAGCCGCGGACAGCATCAGCTCATGATGCAAGAACGGCCTAAGGATCTGATGCTGTATTCTAGGAGGTAGGGCTTCTATAAGGACTTTCCATTTCTTTAGGAAAGACAGCAACCTATGGTTGGAGTCTAATATGACATCGTGTTACTCAATAAATAAGTTTCTATATAGGAGTCGTTTAAATTGGGTCAAAGTGGGTGGTGTTTTTTGAGCACCATAGAATAAGGATACATTGGCTGGCAATTAGGGTGAGAAGGGTAAGTAATGGGTGCAGTTTACTATGAATATTAATCCAATTGAATAAGTAAATGTCAATTAAAAATGTTAGTGCTCTAGATAATGTGGTTCTGATCCAATATTGTAGGCAATTCCAAAAGCGTTTGATCTTTGGGCATTCATGGAGATAGTACGTCATGGAGGGGTTAGTATATTGGCATTTAACACATCGGATTGGGTGTGTAGGGTTCCACTTTACCCATCTCCTAGGGGTGATGTAGTCCCTATTTCTTAGTCTAGTCTGTGCTTGTCTCAGTGTCAGGGACAGGGTAGATTTCTTAGTAAGTTCTAAGCTATTATTAATATCCTGTACAGTTATGCCCACACTTAGGTCTGTCTGCGGTCATTCTAATATTGTTTTTAGAGTTTTGTTAGTGTTGTGTTTAAGGATGTCCTGGTAGAAACCTGTAATTGAGAAATGGCCAACTCCGCGCAGTAATGAATGGTGTAGGATTCCAAAAGGCTGGGTTTTTAGATATCATATCATTAATATAATGTCGGAGTTGTAGGTATGCATAAAAATGCCTATTTGAAATGTTATATCTGTCTTTAAGCTCTTGTAAGGACCTGACAGTGTGCAGCAAAGGGTCTAGGGCATTGCCCACTGTACTGAGTCCTCTCTCACTCCAGATTGCAAAAGGGGCAGTTTCATTTCCTGCGGGAAAATCCTTGTTCCCTATCAGAGGTATGTATTTAGGAGTGGGTTGTGAACAGTTAAACATTTTGTGGGCTAGCGACCAAGCTTTCAGAGGGTCTTTGTATAGAATGTTGTTTTTTAAGGGATAATGGTAGCGCAGTGGCTGTGCAGTATGGCAGGAAAGACAGGGAATAGGGTGTGGTAACCGCCTTCTCCAAGGATGGATCATAAAAGTGGGCCATGCCAAGCTGCCAATCCGTCACTAGCCTTATAACAATATTATGATGGTAAAAAGTAGTTTAGTCCAGCAGCCACCTCCCCCAAAAAAGCATAAGATAAAACAATTTAGAGCGGAAGCTATCAATCCAGCACTAGTCATGAGGCTGAAATCAAGTAAGAATTCACAACGTAAAGAAGAAACATCTCTAAAATTTGAAATGTGTACATATAATAATAAAAACATGTGAACCATTGGGCAGCATAAACCAGACACAGATACATACAGCATGATAAAGCATTGATTTTTATGTAATGGATGTCAAAGCCCCCAGCAACTTGGCCTGTTCTGACTCCGTAGTTAATGTTTATATCTGTGTTCACATTGAACATGCAGATATTCATTAAGCTGAGACATACTGAACATAAAAGGTAGCATAATTCAGTCAAACAAAACCTTAAATACCCAACAAGCAATGCATAAGCCGGAGGTATGCTAGTCCAGCAACGGTTTCTTAGGCATGACCAAGTGTTAGCACCATACACCCTGCAAAAGCAACTCGCAAAGGGGTTTATCAGCCCAGTGCTAGTCGCAAGGTTATAAGTAGCGAAGCATAAAGTGAACAAATCAGTGAGGACAAAAAAATACAAAGTGTTGCATAAAATCTAGGTATTATGGACTTCCGGTAGGCGGGCTCCCTAGCCAGCAGCAAGAACGCTGAGCTCCGCATCTGGGCTCAATAAAGAACGAACATTACACCTTTTATCCTGCCTAGCCCCACACTTTAAAGTTTTGTCGGGAAGTACAACACTCCGCCGACCTATTGCCATAGTGTGAGGATCACAACAACAGATCCAGCGACCGGGAGCCCAGCAAACAGACTAAGTGCCACGCTTCTGCAACACGCCATCTTGGCGCGTATCTCCCCGAGGCAAAGAATAGAGCGGCGCTCACTTTGAAGGGCCCAGCTGTTACCGATCGGGTAAAAGTCACAGTGCTTCGGACGGGTAAACCGGAGAAAGTATCTCCGCAACACAGGGGGAGAAAGAGTACCGATGTTAGAACGGAAAGCAGCATAGTGGGTCGGCACCATATCTCAGAGTGGGGTGAAACCTCCTGCAGCGCCCAGCTATTATCAAGGGCAAATATAGTGGGATATTTGAGACATATAGAAAAACGGATCACCACAGGGGCATGAAGAACCTTTTACATATATAAAGATAAGCGGGCACACAGAGAAGGTGCAGGAACTCTATCTCAGCCACGTGAACAGGGCCTGTTACCTACAACATCCTAAGCACACACCACTGCCCATTCTTAGTGAAAACGACCTCCAATAACAACCGGAGACTTCACATATCACTGGCTGCACCTGACACTTGAAACTTTCTACCTGTGGCCTTTTATTTTATTTTGTCTTTTCATTTCCCCTACATAGTCCTGCAGCAAAGTTGAATAGTTTAATCAAAAGCCTGCTTGGAAAGAGCCTAACCTACATTTATACAAGGCCTCAGACACTCTGGCTTTGTAGTAGGAAACGGTTTATAAGGCTGGTGAGAGGAAGAGATCAAGGTATCTAGGTGAACACAACATAAAAGCATCCAGCAGGATCACTTAGAATCACAATCTAGAAAGAGGAAAAGGGTTTAACACTAACGACACCCATGTGTCGGAGGCCTACTGTTTGCTGTTTATTGAAACCAGAAAGCGGCTTGCAGTTCTGTAAGACATTAGGAGGCCAACAATAGCACTAAAAGCAACCCCCTGGGGAGAGTCTTATAACACCATAACCCCAGATTGCGTGGAAAGCATTACTACTAAAGTTTGTATCTCAATTGTAGATATAACCTGCCTGAAGGGGGATACCCCTACTCTCTTAAACTATACCCTGAATCACTGTTTCAAATTCTTCCTTTACACCCTATTGGTGACTAAACAACAGACACACACACGGAAGGCAAAGCTGACGTTGCAGCTCTCTGGGGCCCTGATGAAAGTGGACAAGTTTTTTTTCAAGCTTCCACCTACTATACCAGCAGACATGTCACATAGGGAAAAGAACCTGGACAATAAGAAACAGCAAAAACTCATGGCAGAAATTCACACAGAAAATTCAGCTTTGATGACTCAAGAACCCTCCTCAAGCCTTGAACACAATTCCTTGCTACAGGAGCTGAAGTCCTCTTTTTTTCCCAAAATGGACTCATTACAAATGGGTGTAGATACCCTTACATGTGAAGTGCGTCAATTTGCCGCCAGACTAAATACAGCCGAAACCCGCATCTCTGATGTAGAGGACAGACAAGTAACAGCAGATACAACTATTAAGCAATTGGTGAAGAAAACGCAACTGCTCCAAGACCGAGTGGACGACTTGGAAAACAGGAGCCGGCGCAACAATCTTAGAATAGTAGGTGTGCCAGAATCCATCAAGGGCAGAGGTCTCCTAGAGTTTGTTGCGCTGACCTTTCCAAAATTGTTAGGCATACACCCCGACGTCCTGCCAATAGATGTGGAAAGGGCACACCGCATAGGCCCGGATAAGGGGCTGGAACAAACAAAGAGCAAACCAAGGCAGGTTATATTCAAATGCCTGAACTTTCAGGAAAAACTCAAAATATTGAGAGCCTATCGAGCACGCAAGGAAACCTCATTCGAAGGCTCCAGGCTCCTTCTCTTTCAAGACTATTCCATGGAAGTATCTAAACAGAGGAAGGACTTTGCCCCCCTGTGCTCCATGTTGCACGAGCAGGGGAGACAGGTGGCCTTGTTATTTCCAGCGAAACTAATATTACAAACACAGTATGGAACTAAATTCTTCCACTCGCCACAGGCCTTGAAAAGTTTCCTGGCCACGGAACAACACCAACCCCCAGAAGGAGGACAACACCGCAGTCCCTCCAGACCCCCTTTGTGATGGGAACAAGGGATTATCTTGCAGGATCCCACAGTGACACTAAATAGCTATGCAAGCTTTGATGATCCATAGCATTAGAATAGTGAGGGGCCTATGGGCCTGGGCATTGGACAATCAAGGAGAGGGGCTAGTCCAGCCCCTTGGGGTAAAGTTTTATCACTTTGATTTGTGCTACCGTTATTTATTTGTTTTGTTTTCATTATGTTATAAAGGTTTATGTTATAGTTTATTAATATGGCTGCTACACATGTCTAAAGATGTGAAGATTAAATTGAAATCTGCAGGTAGGTTTGTAAGGTTTAACATGTTTATAATATTATTGTATAAGTTCAGAAAGGCTCATATCAGTGCTCTATATATGACAGCTATAGATAGTAGGGGTTATGAAGAATATGCTAGAACTAGTATGAAGTGTTTAGAATATTTAAAATGCTCAAAATGTCGACGAAATTTGTATCAATGTATAGGATAAGATTCTTTTCAGTATGCTTGACAAAGGCTAACTTAGTAAAGGAGAGTAATTTAGAAGGAAAATCTTTATGCACTCAGCAAAGTAATACCAGGATGGGAAGTTCTGGTTTTGTCTATGTATTGCTCTGGGTACTGTCTTTAAGAACCATGGAGAGTTGTAGTTATGCTCCTCTTTCTCACAATGATAGTTTTTCACCCTCTGTTTTTCTCTCTCTCTCCCACCCCTCCCCCCCCCCCTTTTTTTTTTTTTTTTTCCCTCTCTCCCCATGCTGATAGTTCTGACAACACAAATTCACAATGATGCCTCTTAGTGTTATAACCTGGAATGTTGGGGGTCTCAACACTCCCATAAAACGTAAAGCAGTTCTAAACCATCTCAGAAAGTTAGGCACCAACATCGCACTACTCCAGGAGACGCACTTATTAGATATAGAACATCAAAAATTAAAGTGGGAATGGGTGAATCAGGTAGTCTATTTGTCACACACCAAAGCCAGTAGAGGACTAGCCATATTGTTCGGGAAACACTTGAAGGTCAATATAAAACATACACACTTGGACCCTAAATCCAGATTTATGATAGTGGAAGCCAATATAGATTCTACTGACTATGTATTATGTAACATATATGCACCCAACCATAAAGATTTGAAATTCTGGAAAGACCTGATACAACACCTAGCACCTCATTTAGGATCTAACCTGATAGTCGGAGGAGATTTCAATATCTCCCCCACGAGCACCCTAGATAGACAATGGCTGGCGCCCTATAGAGTTAAAGACCCCAGGAGAAATTATAAGGCTAGGTATGAAGCTAAAATTTTTAGCATGTTTGAAACAGACCTCAATACCAGCGATGTTTGGAGATTGCTCAACCCAGAAGGCAAAGATTTCACATGTTTAACTAAAGCCAAACACACACTCTCTAGGATAGATATTTTCCTAGTAGACAATAAATTGATCGACCAAGTACAAGATTGCAAGATTCATGACATATTAATATCCGACCACGCACCTGTAGAATTGAGAATAGGAGCTAGGGAACACCGTACTAACAGAAACATACTAAGATTCCCCACATACTTGACGAAATCCGAAACTTTTATCAAATTCCTGCAACACTCATGGACTGACTATGTCACAGATAACGGCGCTCATATTGATAATGTAACACTTTTTTGGGATGCAGCCAAAACTGTGCTGGCAGGTAATATAATTGCATATGCTGCCAAAGTCAAATACAAAACCCAACACAAATATAGAACTTTACAAAAACAGTTAGGGCTGGCCTACCGACAATACCTGCAAACCAACTCGAAAGCAATGTATGATCAATATATAGCTGCAAAGGCGGATTTAGATGCGTTTGCCAATCAGCAAGCAGCGTCAGGATTATTAAAGACAGCGGGCAGATTTTATAGATTTGGGGGGCGAGCGGGCAAATTGATGGTGGCATTAACCAAGGCGCAGACGGCAAGGGTTCATATTGCTACCCTGCGCTGGAAAGGGCGGTCATATACCACACCTGAGGACATTCTGAGATGTTTCAAACACTATTACACACAACTATACACAAAGCAAACCCCTGTTTCTGAAGAAACACAGGCACACTTCTGGGACTCAGTGAGGCTGCCACAGATCTCCGCAGATCAATTGGACAAATTGAATGCCCCAGTTACGCAAGATGAACTATCTAGCACTCTAAAAGGCTTGCCCCTGGACTTCCGGTGGGCGGGACGACCGAGTAGCAGCAGCGGTAAAGAGCTCCGCATACACACAGCTCTAATAAGTGTCTCCGCTGCTGATATTCCACTCCCCGTGACTTCTTTTCTTGCCGGGCTGACTATTAGTGCCTTGGCTGATCTCCCACATGCAGGACTTGTCAACCGGTCCTGGTCCCCGGGGGCAAATTTAAAGAAAAAAGAAAAGGGCGCGAACAGACGCCATCACTGCGGGGGTCACAGAGCTGTCTGGTTCCTGATCCCTGCTCAACTATCCTGACACCTCGGCCTTTGGCAGTGCAGCAGAGAGCTCCTCTCCCCTGGGCAACATCAATCCTTCCTGAATTGAATACAGACGGGCACCGCAGGCGGAGGTGAATAGCCCTAGGGCTCAGAACTTTGCTCCCAAGTTTTGCGGGCCTCGGAGCCAGAGGATAATTGTGAGTACGCACATAATACACTGCAGGCTACCTTGTCTCAAACACAAACTACTGAAGATAGGTAAACACTCAGGAGCTAAGGAGATGGGACTGATCTGCTAATTTTGACCACTCTAATAACCCTGCCAACAGCTTGTTTGTTTTTCCTTTTTTGCATCATTGGAGTTAAATGCACACATCACCTGCCTAGAGACTTGCCTCATATATATACCACTGTGTTGGGTGCGACTTAGTAGCACTGTATGCCTCTTCCCCCTTTTGTTTTTTCCTTGCTAACTTAAAGGGAGGGAGTGAGACAGAGGAATTTGGAGAGATAACGAAGTTTGCATTTGTCCGTTTACCACTTGCTGGCGCACATGGCTGTTTTAAATTTATTATAACAACTCATTTATGCAAGCATCAGACGCCATCTAGTGGCTTAACCTCACATCCTCTAACTACAACAGTGGACAAATACTACAATCTTACTAAACATCACTGTTTTAGACACAAGGACTTAGACCTTAATTGTATCTCATTCTGTGTGGGCCCTATACCTCACCCTTCCTAAATTGGGCTCATTGAGACCTCCTGTTGCACACACAGCTTGCCAGCGCTCTATTCTATGAAAGTTGACGACTATTTCCACAGAATTCCCCAATCTGGGACAGACAATATGAGTTGCAGGTCAAAAACACAAGAAAAGCGGCTGAAACAGGTTGCTGAAACCATCATTCACAACTCCCAACAGGAGGGTGAGGGGAGCTCATCAAGTGACCATGCTGCTTTATTGCAAGAGTTGAAGGCTTTTTTCTTACCTAAAATGGACAAACTACAGGGAGGGGTAGACACGCTTACTACTGAAGTGCGTGCCTTTTCTACTCACTTGAATAATGCGGAGCAAAGAATTTCTGAGGTGGAGGACAGGCAACAGGAATCCGAAGTGTCTCTGAAGAATCTTCTGAAACAAAACCAATACTTACAAGACAAGGTCGAGGACTTAGAGAATCGCAGCAGGCGAAATAATCTGCGCATAGTAGGGGTGCCAGAAACGATTAAAGATAAAGACCTGCTGGATTTTACTGCCTCCACCCTCCCCGCACTTCTTGGCATGCCTCAAGATTGCCTGCCTCTTGACATAGAGAGAGCCCACCGCATTGGTCCTGACAGACATCTGGAGAACTCTAAAGAAAGGCCGCGTCAGGTGATTTTCAAGTGTTTAAACTACCAAGACAAGATCACGATACTACGCGCTTATAGAGGTACAAAGGAAATCAAATATGAGGATCACCGTCTTTTACTTTTTCAAGACTTCTCTGTGGAAGTCACTAGAAGACGCAAATACTTTGCACCACTCTGCTCTCTCCTTCATGAAAAGGGTCGTCGGTTTGCTCTCCTGTACCCAGCCAAGCTTAGGTTGCAGACGTCTTCTGGGCCTAAGATTTTCCATTCCCCTGCAGCGGTACAGGCCTACTTATCGTCTGAACGAAGACAGGACAATGGCTGAAATATTCTCTAATGAGAGTTTGTATTTTGTATCTGTGAAACATAATTCGTGTGTCTTTACATGATGTGTACTTTTCTTTTTCAGGTATTGCTTTTTCTTTTTCCCCTTGTTATTATAGACAAGGGAGATCAAATCCATGCTCTAATACCACATTTTGGCTTAGGTTTCTCAGCCCAAAGTTGCCAGCCTGAACTCTCCTATCTACCTTGGCTGAACCCATTTCTTGGAGAATACCCGGGGTGCCCTTTTCTGCACGCTAATTCCCCTTTGGTCTCCCCCTCTAGCTTTGGGCACCTAATAGTTCTGTGTTGCCTGAACAGGGCTTCTCCTCTCTGCCTGGTAGGCATGCTGGTTAACATACCCCAGTTCTTTTTTATTGCCCATTTAGAATTACTATCCCATGTTATAGCTCATTGGAGCCATTGCCACCCTCTGGCTCAGCATCCTAAATGCCCCATACCCTACTTAGGGCATACCCTGTTAATGTCTTTTTATCTTGGTTGTCATGTTCTTCATGCAATATGGTTACTGTTTCATACTAAAATGTTTATGCTAGAAATGTCACTGTACTGCTTACATGTGCCTCTTTTTTGTCTCCCTTCCAGCTTCTATCATGGGGAGTCCCGGGCCCCTCTGGGCTTGCCCTCCGCAGACCACTTCATCAGGACTTCTGACATACTCTTACAACTAACGGCTTATCACAGTGAGTCACCTTGGGTACAATATGGTGCTTGGGGGCTGCTATCCCTTCTTGTTTACAGGAACGCACTACACGCTGCCTTCCCCACTCAAGACGACAATAGAGTACACTCTCTTTACAGTCTAACACATGACCATAAGGTAATTCTTTGCCTAATATTAGCATTCTTACACTATTTCTATGGCAGTACCTGTTAGAATAGTTTCCTGGAATGTGGGAGGCATTACATCACCTGCAAAGAGAGGTACTATCTTGCAACATTTAAATTCACTACAGGCTGACATAGCTTTGCTTCAGGAGACTAGATTGACGGCAGACGAACACGATAAGCTAAAGAGGCGTTGGGTAGGTCAGGCACTATACTCTCCAACAGAGGGCAGAAAGAGAGGGGTAGCTATTTTGGTGAGGAAGGGTCTCCCAATCTCCTTCTCGCAGGTTGACATTGATCAGAAAGGCAGGTATATTATAGCTCTGTTGCAAATTCATCAATTTACCTACACCATTTGTAATATTTATGGCCCGAACGAGGTTAACCCTAATTTCTGGTCAACTTTACTGGCAAAATTATTAACCTACAATGCCCCGATGATTATGGGAGGGGATTTTAACCTGGCCCAGGCTGTTCCTCTAGATAGATTTAAAGATCCATCAGTGCTAGGTCACATGACACAACGTGCCCCACATAGTAGAGAGGTAACTCTAATTAGCTCTTTTAAAGAGACACTAGACTTGGTAGATGTCTGGAGAACAAAAAATCCAGAGGAAAGAGACTTTACTTGCCTATCTAAAACACACCACACAATGTCAAGGATAGACTATTTCCTTACCTCTTCAACATTAACACCTCAAGTTCACACTAGTACCATAGCACAGATTACAATCTCGGACCATGCCCCTATCATACTACTATTGCAACCTATACCAAGGACCCCCCCTAAGAAATCTTGGAGATTCCCCACGTATCTCTATAGCAACATAAATTTTCGCAATCACCTAAAGTCCTCATGGGTACACTATACATCAGACAATAATACACATAAAGATACCCCCGACCTATTCTGGCATGCCTCTAAGGCGGTAATGAGGGGCTGTATCACGGCCTTTACGGCCCAATACAACAAAAACAACAGACGAATTGATGGTGACTTTCTGTCGCAGTTAACCGTGGCGTACAATGACTACCTTTCTGACCCCTCCCTCACATCTCAAAAAAAGTACTACGAGCTTAAGCAGGCCAGGGACACGTTTTTAACTCAACAACATCTCAAGTTTGACATACATAGGCAGGGTAGATACTTTCGCCAGGGTAATAAATCTGGTAAGCTCCTGGCCAAACTGGTTCATTCTTACCGCCCCAAATCCTATATAGCGGCTATAAACTCCCAGTCCAAACTGACTTCAGACAATAAAGACATTATGTCGGAATTTGTTAAGTATTACAAGGAACTATACACTAGCCAGACAATAGACCATGAGGCAAAGTTGAGATTCTGGGGCTCGGTGCAGTTACCCACTATTTCTGAGGAGCAAAAATCGGCCCTTAATGCCCCGATCCATGTACAAGAGATTATCAAAGCCATACGATATAGCAAATTAGGGAAGGCCCCAGGCCCAGATGGGCTGCCATCTGAATATTTCAAGCTTTTGAGTGAGGAAATAGCTCCCACTTTAGCCTCTCTGTTCTCAGCATACCTGGAAGGGGCATCACGATTAGATAAGCGTTTCTCAGAAGCGAACATTTGCTTGATTCCTAAACCTGACAGGGACCATACCCAGACCTCATCATACCGCCCAATCTCCCTTCTTAATGGGGATTACAAACTTCTTACAAAGATCCTGGCTGACCGTCTAGCGACGGTCTTGCCGTCTGTCGTACACATGGACCAGACAGGCTTTGTAAAAGGGAGGTCCTCGGTACTTAATATCCGGAAAGTCCTAGCCATCTCTTCACATTATTGGTATAATGCAACATCTCAAACCCCATCCAAATTGCCAGATGCGTGCCTTTTGGCACTTGACGCGGAAAAGGCATTTGATCGGATTGAGTGGGATCATTTGCACACTTCCCTAGAACAATTCGGAATTTCGGGTTGCTTTGCTGACTTCCTCCGTACACTGTATCAGGTCCCTATGGCATCCCTTATAGTCAATGGAGAGCTTTCCCCCTCTTTTACACTTCAAAGGGGAACTAGACAGGGCTGCCCCCTTTCCCCCCTGTTGTTTGATCTGGCCATAGAGCCCCTGGCCTCATACATTAGGCAACATTGTGCAGGACTTGATGTGCTTGGACATAAATATCATCTCTCATTATACGCAGATGACCTACTCCTGTTTGTAGGTGACCCCAGTAACAACCTCCAGCCCCTCCTGGATACCATCAAGATATTCGGGTCCTTTTCGGGGTATAAAATCAATGTTGATAAATCGGAGGTAACCTGGTTGCAGAACCTCGGTGACACCACACTGTCAGGCAGTGGCCTCAGGGTCACAGAGGGATCCTTCAAATATCTTGGGATCCTTTTACACATTGATCCCACGAAACTATACCACCTCAACCTCACAGGAGTCATTGCAAACATCAAACAATTATTGTCAGGTTGGACAAGGCTCCCCTTGTCCCTTTCGGGGAGGGTTCAGCTTTTTAAGATGATCGCCCTTCCCAAGCTCCTCTATCCGCTACAGATGCTGCCTCTTCTATTGACACATAAAGATGCTGCCTCTCTCCAGACCTCATTGGGTCGCTTTATCTGGCAAGGGAAAAAGCATAGGATAGGTAAAAAGTATCTATTTATGTCCTCGAGTGAGGGTGGGCTTCGCCTTCCAAACATTATCTGGTACAACTGGTCCACATTGTCTAAGATTGTCTTGGACTGGATGGTAGGGAATACATATTTCACCGTCCCTGAGTTAGAGGGTGGTCTTATTAGGCCATTGCATCTTGCTTTCCTGCCCCACTCACCTCTCAAATCGCTTCCTTTATTCATACAATCTCATATATTATTCAAAGATCCTTTGAGGGCGTGGTCCGGGATTTGTAAGCTATGGGGGACACAACATCTAGTGACTAAATATTTGCCGATTCAGGGCAATCTACAGTTCCTCCCTGGTTACACGACTGAAGTGTTTGCTACATGGCACCACCGACATCTTACAAGACTTCACCAACTTTTTAACCCACTCACTTTAGACATCATACCCTTTTCTGAATTGCAAAGCTCGCACGATCTCCCAGGGACACATAGGTTTGCGTATTTTCAATGCAGGCATTATCTGTATAAACTCATCTCAGACAAGCTGTTGACTACCGAGCCTTCCAACATTGATAAATTGTGTGCTCTAGCTAAGCAGGGCTCTTATAAGATATCGCACACTTATGACCTATTGCTTAAACACTGTGAAGGGCCTACTAGACAAGGACTTGTAACGAAATGGGCAAACAGTAGAGAACTGACGGTGGACTCTGACCTCATTACAGGGAGCCTCGGGAAGGTACATGCTAGTACAATCTCAGCCAATCTAAGGGAGACACATATGAAATTTATCCACCAGTCCTACATCACACCTGGCATTCGAGCTAGATGGGTCCCGGGGGCGGAGAATATCTGCAATAGGTGTAGGTACCCATCCCCAGATTGGATTCACTTATTGTGGGATTGCCCCAAGCTGAGAGGATTTTGGTTTAGAGTTTCTTATTGGTTGACAAAAGTAACAAATCAACAGGTGACCCTTACAGCACAACATGTTATATTTCTGATACCCAAAGACAGAATTTATAAGTTTGACATTTTTCTCACGACTGTCTTGATGCTAGCTAGGATGGTTATTCTGAAGGGGTGGGCTAGCAATAGAGCACCCCTACTCGGGCAGCTGCTTAGCAGAGTACACAACCAAATGTTGACTGAGCAGGCGGATACAAAGGGGGATCCGGAAAAAAGAGTCAGGAAATTTATCCACAAGTGGGAGGCTTACCTTCTATTTCTTTCACCTAGAGTAAGAGACAGTGTTATATACCCATTTAGAAATAGCCTTTTCATTTTGAATGAGAACCTCCGAGGTAAATGGTGCTTACAGACTGACTGACTTGTCTCGCTTATCTGTGAATACTCGAGGTCTTGACATTTGTACAATTACTGGATCTTGCTGCTTGGTCTGTGGGGGGCGAGTCGGAGGGTCCGGGTAAGTGCTAATGTTATTCTTTGTGAATTGTCTGTTCATATTTCTGTTTTTGTCTCTTTTCTTTGTTTTTGTTTTTGTTTTATTTTTGGTTGTTCACTTGGAAAAAATGAAAATTGTGTGGACGGTTTGATTCCCTGCCTCTGCAGGAGGAAATCTTCCTTTATATCATCAGTAACTATGATGGACTTGGCAAATCTTACAAGTGCTTTAGCATTTCTTATTGTTCAACTTGTTATGTATATGGTGAATCATTTTGTCCTCACTATTAATAAATAAAGTTATTAAAAAAAAAAAAGCCTTGCCCCTGGGCAAGACCCCAGGTCCAGATGGTCTGCCATCCGAATTCTACAAGGTTCTACAACCACAGATAACTACTACACTTGTCAGGTTGTTTAACTCCTTCATTCAAACAGACACGTGTCCCACAAAGGAATTTAAGGCGGCACAAATCACACTCATCCCCAAACCAGGCAAAGATCACTCTTTGCCAGAGTCTTATAGACCCATCTCACTTTTGAACGTGGACTATAAGCTGTTTACGAAAATAATAGCAAACAGACTCAGGATCATATTGCCAGATCTGATCCACCCGGATCAGACAGGCTTTATTTTCAAACGTTCATCGGTAGTGAATCTCCGTAGGGTGATGCAGGTTATAGACCATTACTGGAGGGGGGAGGGGTGCGAGGTTGAGGGGCCTGGTTCGGAGGCCTTCCTGCTGTCTTTGGATGCAGAGAAGGCCTTCGACAGGGTAGAATGGCCTCATCTGATGGAGTCACTGCGCCAGTTCGGCATTCAGGGCCCCTTTCTAAAGGTGCTGAGCAAAAGCTATGATTCTCCAGTGGCCAGGATCCTCTCTAATGGTATCTTCTCGGAGGATGTCCACCTCCAGAGGGGTACCAGACAAGGATGTCCCCTATCCCCACTATTGTTTAATGTTGCGCTGGAGCCACTGGCCACAAAGCTTAAACAGGTCTTCCCGGGTATTGTCATAAAGAATACCCCCCTCCATCTGGCACTATATGCCGATGACATGATGCTGTTTGTGGATTTTCCGCAGGCACACATCTATGATATCCTCCAGACCATAGAGAAATTTGGCGACTTTTCGGGGTATAAGATAAACGCCTCCAAATCGGAGGTCTTGTGGCTTCGTAGACATCCCCACTCCCAGCATAGCTTCCCGTTTGTGGAAACCACGGAAAGTCTTACTTATCTAGGCATACACTTGCACAGAGATCCCTCGAAAATCTATAGACTGAACATTTCCAACAAATGCACACAATTAGCATCACAACTAACGAATTGGCTTAACCTTCCCCTAGGATTATCGGGCAGAGTCAACTTGGTTAAGATGGCGGTATTGCCCAAGATTCTCTACCCAATGCTTATGTTGCCATATCTCCTGACCCACACAGACGTGCAGTGGCTTACCAAGGCAATATCCCACTTTATCTGGAAGGGGGGTAAGCCGAGGATAGCGGTGGAGAAACTTCATCTCCCATACTCTGCGGGGGGGCTGGCCCTCCCGAACCTCAAATTATATAATTGGGCGGCCTTGGCTAGGCTGGTACTTGACTGGCAATTAGACATGGGACACTTTGGGGAAACCAGACTGGAAGCAGCGATGGTTGCTCCTATATCGCTGGCATATCTACCTTATGGAAATGGAAAGACACTACCTGCAGATATTCTTCAAAATGTGGTATACAGAGATCCACTCCGAGCCTGGCACAAAATACACAGATATCTAGGGATCAACTCTCCTCCCCCAAAATGTATTCCCATTGTGGGAAACCCAGATTTCCCAGCTGGATTGGACCAGGGCCCCTTCCGTGAGTGGAAGAGGTCGGGTCTCAAAGTATTGGGGGATGTTCTAGACCCCCTGCTGCACATGGTCCGTTCTTTTCAGGAATTAAAAACCAAATTCCAGATCCCAAATGGGCATTTCTATGCCTACTTGCAGTTGCAACATTATGTAGGGTCTCTGCAGTCGGCTAATACAGGATTTTGGGAACCACCTCCCTTTGCGATAGCTCAAACACTATTTCGGGTGGGGTCATTCTCACTATCTCACATATACACACGTTTGCAACAACAAAAAGTACCAATGAACCTAACAAGACTGCTGACAAAACAAAATAACAACTGCGCATTAGACCTAACGGTACAAGACATAACAGAGAGTCTTGAAAGAACAAGACAGGCCACACTCTCGATCTCACTTAGAGAATCACAGGTCAGAATCCTACACATGGACTATATCACTCCACACAGACTAGCCAAATGGGATCGCCGAATCCCGGAACAATGTATTAAATGCGGGGCGGCAGCTCCGTCACTTCGGCATTATTTTTACGCTTGCCCAAAGATTAGGAGGTTCTGGGGTCATTGTCAATACTGGCTAAAAATCACATATCAGACAGAGATAGCATACACAGAGGCAGAAATTTTTCTGCTTCGATGGGACGATTCATATAGACAGCTGCATAGATTCCTTTCACTATACACATTGTTGGCTAGACAATGTATTCTCAAAAGATGGGTCTCCAAACTACCCCCAACAATGGCGCAATTAAAACATATGCTACTTAAGCAGCTTTTCATAGAGCAATATGATGTCAGATTAGACACAGCGCGCAGATTACGCCCTTTTCTTAGAAAATGGAAAATATTTATAGATACATTAGACCCACTTATACAAACGCAGGTACTGAAGCCATTCGCCCACCTAGACACTATGCTACAAATGAACAGTGGGGAGGATAGACGAGTTATCGTATGCAATACACAGACACACGAACCTCTGGAGGTGATGCTGTTCTGAGCAGTGTGGGAGAGGGGGACTCTCTCCCTCCCCCCCCTTTTTTTTTTTTCAGCTTCCCCACCACTATTATCTCTCCTTTCCCAATCAACCTCAATCTCAATCTTGAGTCTGGATAAAGAGTAACAACAATAGAGAGCCAACCCGCCAATTGTTATTTGTCAATTGACCTTTGTTTAACTGTATTTAATTGTAATTAGTTATATAATTAGTTATTTGGTTTAAAATGTTTGAAAACTTAAAGGAACGGAACACATCGTCGAGAACAGACATCGGAATCATACCATACAACAGAAAAGACTCATTGCTATTACCTCCATAAAGCCAGTGCTATTATCGTATGTTGTATTCTACTGTCATGCATAAGTGGTTGTACAACAAAAAAGATATGCAGTGTATGTCTGGGAAGATCTGTATGGTATTGTTGTATATGTTCTGTCTCCTTTAATAAAAAAAGTGAATTTAAAAAAAAAAAAAAATCTAGGTATTATAAGCTCAGAGATAACCAGTAACCAGCAAAAAAATAAAAAAACATGTAAGAGATGGAACTTGCCATGTCTTCTGGACTGTACTAACAAGAGGTGCTGATATAAATTACATATTAACCACCCTGCCACTATAAAAGCCATTAAGAGTACATCAATGTAAACCAACATATCCATCAGTGTATATCTCTAAGGCTACAGTTACGTGTGTAGTTACTGAAGAGTCTTTAAACCAACTTTCTGATGCCCTTCTGTAGACAGGTAGGTCTCTATGGCCCGAGGAGTATGAAAGTATTTAGGGCCTGAAGTTGTCTGAAGACTGAACTTGGCAGGGTATAATAGAGCCACCTGGCGGCCCTGGTTGTATAGACGAGAGCAAGTTTATGCAAATTCCTTACGATGCTTGAAAACTTCTGAAGAGAAATCTTGAAAAAATTACTTCTAAGTAGTTGTTGTAATGAATTATTGGCTTCTGTTTGCCTGCCTTCCCCCTCAGAGATCCTTTCCTCAGCATTGGAGAGACGTGCTGAGTATTGCCTGACCCCGCTTGTGAGTGTGTCCATCCCTGCCTGAAAGGATTCCATTTTCGGCAGTAAAAAACATTTTAATTCCTGCATAAGTTGACTTTGATCTCCAAGCTGCTTAGCTTGCTCCTCAACATGAGGGGTTATTTCCACCTGAGCCTCTATGGGTTGCCGTTGCTGTAAGTAGGCTTTGATTTATGACTCATAGTGTCTTTCAGAGAGGGTGAAAGTTTTTGAAAGTATTTGTCAACTTTCATTAGAGAACAGACAGCAAGCTTTAGTATTCTGTTTGAATCAAGAAAAAAGTTTCTCTTTTATCTTTTATCTCCCCCCCCCCCCCTCTTTCCTAGGTTAAGGGTGGTTGAGTAAAGATGAGGCACCAGTGTCACCACCTATTGTAGCAGGGATGAGTAGCTGGGGGGGAAGGGTGCTTGTCAGTTGGTGCTAATTAGAAGGACTGCAGGTCTGGTTAATTACTCAGGTACTTTGGTGATGTAGGAGTAGGGACTCTGCAGTACTCACTTGGCCATCCGTTGTAGGGAGAATGAGGAGGACAGAGTCAGTTGAGCCGCTAATGTAACTGAGATGCAGGATGTCCCTGGTAGACAAGTCCAAGCCGGCGATGTGCACTTCGGCAAGATGGCGCCATCTATACTGTGCGTAGTTGGTTGCTGGGACTTCCGGAGGCAAGGGTAGCTGGAAAAATCCCTTCACAAGAATGTAGGCAGCCAATGGCGCACCTCCGCACTATACCGGACAAGCTTTTATGTGTAGGAGCGAGACAGTGGAGATTTTTAAGCCAGTATGATAACTTTTAGGCATGAAGCTCTTCAATGCATAACCGTCTCCTAGCTCCACCCACCAGAAGTCTTTCCTGTCACTGTTGAACATGATTTGATGAGTCGCAGAACTGGCGTCAGCTACACTCTCTGACTACATTACGTCACTTGATCAAAAAATGCATTTTAAGAGAAATGAATGCAAAGGAATGGTTTCTACTCCCCTAAACTATAATCAGGTACCTATATGTATCACACAATTTAAAGGGATACTGAACCCACATTTTTTCTTTCCTGATTCAGATAGAGCATGCCATTTTAAGCAACTTTCTAATTTACTTCTGTTATCAATTTTTCTTCGTTCTCTTGATATCTTTATTTGAAAAAGAAGGCATCTAAGCTAAGGAGCCAGCAAATTTGTGGTTCAGAACCATGGACAGCATTTGTTTAGTGGTGCTGTCCAATCAGCAAGGACAACCCAGGTTGTTCACCAAAAATGGGCCGGCATCTAAACTTAAATTCTTGCTTTTCAAATACACATACCAAGAGAATGAAGAAAATGTGATAATAGGAGTACATTAGAAAGTTGCTTAAAATTGCATGCTCTATCTGAATCACAAAAGAAAAAATTTGGGTACAGTGTCCCTTTAATGACAATTATGAAAGAAAATTAAATCATTGGGAAAATTTGCTCTATTTTTAAGAAGTGTCCAATGCTGAAACATCTTCTTGGAGATTTTCCAATCTGTATTTTTAAGAGGGCCCCTACTTAAAGAACAAACTGGCCCCACAGGTAGTGAATAGGAAGAAACTCTGTTTTAAAAAATCCAAACAAATAACTTTCTAACCAAGAAATGCATTTAAATGTAGTAGAAAGCAATGCAATATGTGACCCTATTAACACTAGGTGAAACATTTTATTCTAAAGTAACTGATGAGACCTTCCACATTATATTACATATGACATGTGAGACAATGTATGTTATTATAACATAAATAGCATTAAAAAATAATTCAAGTTCAATCCGATTGGCTGATCCAATCAGCAAATTAGATTGAGCTCGCATTCTATTGGCTGTTCCGATCAGCCAATAGAATGCAAGCTCAATCTGATTGGCTGATTAGATCAGCCAATCGGATTGAACTTGAATCTGAATTTTCCTACCTTAATTCTGATTGGCTGATAGAATCCTATCAGCCAATCGGAATTTGAGGGATGCCATCTTGGATGACGTCCCTTAAAGGAACTATCATTCGTCGGGAAGTCGTCGGCCAGGATGGATGTTCCACGTCGGCGGGATGAAGATGGAGCCGGAAGAAAGAAGATTGAAGATGCCGCTTGATAGAAGACATCAGCCGGATGATGGACCTCTTCAGCCCCCGCTTGGATGATGACTTCAGCCGGATGATGGACCTCTTCAGCCCCTGCTTGGATAAAGACTTCAGCTGGATGATGGACCTCTTCAGCCCCGGATAGGAGGAAGACTTCGGACCCTCTTCTGGATGGATCGGTGATACCCGGCGTGGTGAAGACAAGGTAGGAAGATCTTCAGGGGCTTAGTGTTAGGTTTATTTAAGGGGGGTTTGGGTTAGATTAGGGGTATGTGGGTGGTGGGTTGTAATGTTGGGGGGGGTATTGTATGTTTTTTTTACAAGCAAAAGAGCAGAATTCTTTGGGGCATGCCCCGCAAAAGGCCCTTTTAAGGGCTGGTAAGGTAAAAAAGCTTTTCAATTTTTATTTTAGAATAGGGTAGGGCATTTTTTTGTTTTGGGGGGCTTTGTTATTTTATTAGGGGGCTTAGAGTACGTGTAATTAGCTTAAAATTGTTGTAATATTTATATAATTGTAAATTATTTTTTTATTTTTTGTAACTTAGTTCTTTTTTTATTTTTTGTAACTTAGTTCTTTTTTTATTTTTGTACTTTAGTTAGTATATTTATTTGTATTTATTTTTAGGTATTTGTATTTAATTTATTTATTGATAGTGTAGTGTTAGGTTTAATTGTAGATAATTGTAGGTAGTTTATTTAATTAATTTATTGATAGTGTAGTGTTAGGTTGAATTGTAACTTAGGTTAGGATTTATTTTACAGGTACTTTTGTAATTATTTTAACTAGGTAACTATTAAATAGTTATTAACTATTTAATAGCTATTGTACCTGGTTAAAATAAATACAAAGTTGCCTGTAAAATAAATATTAATCCTAAAATAGCTACAATATAATTATTATTTATATTGTAGCTATATTAGGGTTTATTTTACAGGTAAGTATTTAGCTTTAAATAGGATTAAGTTATTTAATAAGATTTATTTTATTTCGTTAGATAATAATTATATTTAAATTAGGGGGGTGTTAGGGTTAGGGTTAGACTTAGCTTTAGGGGTTAATACATTTATTAGAGTAGCGGTGAGGCCCGGTCGGCAGATTAGGGGTTAATAATTGTAGATAGGTAGCAGCGACATTGGAGGGGGGGGCAGATCAGGGGGTAATAAATATAATATAGGGGTCGGCAGGGGTTAGGGGCAGCAGATTAGGGGTTCATAGGGATAACGTAGGTTACGGCGGTGTACGGAGCGGTAGATGTGGGGTTAATAGTATAATGCAGGGGTCAGCGATAGCGGGGGCGGCAGATTAGGGGTTAATAAGTATAAGGTTAGGGATGTTTAGACTCGGGGTTCATGTTAGGGTGTTAGGTGCAGACTTAGGAAGTGTTTCCCCATAGGAAACAATGGGGCTGCGTTAGGAGCTG
Source organism: Bombina bombina (assembly GCF_027579735.1). Taxonomy (NCBI): domain Eukaryota; kingdom Metazoa; phylum Chordata; class Amphibia; order Anura; family Bombinatoridae; genus Bombina; species Bombina bombina. The sequence goes on along the minus strand of NC_069502.1, from coordinate 82,607,662 downwards.
AACGCTGCTTTTTTGCAGGTGTTTCCTATGGGGGAATCGTGCACGAGCACGTTTTTGAAGCTAGCCCCGTCCATAAGCACTGCTGTTATTGAGAGTTGCAGTGGCGGTAAATATGCCTGTACGCTCCCTTTTTGGAGCCTAACGCAGCCCTTCTGTGAACTCTAAATACCAGCGTTGTTTAAAAGGTGTGGGGGAAAAAAAGCATGGTAGCTAACGCACCCCTTTGGCCGCAGAACTCTAAATCTAGCTGAAGGTTTTCTCAGGCATAGCAAGAATTGCCACGGTGGAGCACAAAACATTTTGAATATATAGGGCTCGATTTACCAAAGCCCTACGGCTGCAAGTTCTTACAAGAACTTGCTTGCCTTAATTTATCAAGCAGCGGTCACCAGACCGACGCTTCCTTAACCTCTTCGCCACCTCTAAGGTGGCGAAATTCAATCCCCGCGGTCGAGTCCGACCAAGGAGATTGACAGCTCCTGCCCGCGCGTGATTGGCTGTGCGCGGGCAGGGGGCGGGATTACACACGAGCGTAAAATTGTGCTCGTGTGCAATGTAGATTACCTGCGGGTAATTTCGCCCCGCCACAGGGGAGCTGAGGCGTACGTGCCCCTGTACGCCTCAGCTTTGATAAATCTAGCCCTATAGCCTAATCATGTTATTATAATAGATTTTTAAGATTAAGACAGAGAGAGACCTTCTGGATTTTGAGAATTAGATCTCTGAAACCTGAGGGTCTCAATGATAATTTAGATTTAGCAGCTTTTATATACAATTGGGTAATTTTTGCATTATTATTATGTGGCATGGGTATTGGCATTTGTGTACAAAGTTAGATTTCTGTACATGTATTCACTGTTTGAGATATGTATTACTATTTTTATAGTATATATTAAAATATGCTTGTTAATATTTTTTTATTATTGGCAATTATTAATATACTTTTCATCTACTTTAATTGTAATAATTTTTTATTTGAGTTAATTGATTCAATAATATATTTTAAAGAGGTTATTATAAATAATAAGTATTGGTTAGCAATTAATAGGGTTGAATTCTGTTATATGATTTAAGCACTGTTCACGTTAATACTATCACATTAACATAAACATTTTCAAAATATTATTCAAGCATTGTTCACATTAATATAACATTTAATATATTCCATTTATTACAATAAGTAAATAGTGTTTGCCAATAAATAATGTGATATTTTATTGCTTGCCAGTAAATAATAAGTCACATTGTTAATTTCACATGACTATCATATAACCAAAACAAAGCAGTTAATTATGATTAGGATATCAAGAAATGCCTATGAGTTTTTTTTATTGGTTGCTCATTTTTGGTGGAAAGTGAAAGTGAGGTCTGAGCATTTTATTGCCTATTAGACTTTGTAGTCTAGTAGAGGCGGCCATCTTTAGTTAAATAGAACATCCCATTGGCTATTAGGCTCTGTAGTTCCATGGGGGCTGTTATCTTTATTTCAAGTATAGAGCAGTTAGTTCTTTTATTGAGTGCTTATTTATGGTGGAACATGAAAGTAAGGTTCAAACATCAAGGGCCAGATTACAAGTGGAGTGCTAATTAATGCTCTATAAGCTTTTTGCGCTTGTCTAGTTGCACTGGTATTACGAGTTGAAAGCAGACTGTTTTTGTTCAAGCACAACAAGCGCAAAAAGCTGAAATTAGAATATTGCGTTTGCGTTTTACCAACAGATAAAATCATTGATTAGTGTGTTGCTGAGTACAGGATGAAATCATTGCTGAGTCGTGAAAAATATATTGGACACAGTCTAAGGTAAACCTTTGGGAAGGGTGTACTGTGTGGCCCTACCTACCGCCCATGCACATTTACCAGCAGGTCATCCAGGATTTTGTTGAGGACATTTAACAAGCCTACCTACAAAATCAAATAGTTAAATAAAAAATGCTTTTTAATAGAAATGAATGCAAAGGAATGGGTTCTACTCCCCTAGACTATAATCAGGTAACTGCATTTACCACACAATTTAATAACAATTATTTTTAAGAAGGGCCCAATGCTGAAACATCTTGGAGATTTTACAATCTGTATTTTTAAGGGGTTATTATAATAGATTTTTAAGATTGAGGCAGAGACAGACCTTTTGGATTTGGAGATATTGATCTCTGAAATCTGAGGGTCTCAGCTTTTTTTCCTAAATTTGGGTAATTTTTGCTTAATTAAGGCAAAAAAAAAAATACTTGTGACATTTATAAGGATCAGAGAGATTGTGTTATGAAGATACATATTCTGTCACAATAACTGAATGAGCAGACAACTAATTTATTGAGAGGAATTGTATTTACTGCAATATGCGTGTGTTCTATTTAGCAACTGAAGAACATTAAAATTGATTTATCTTGCCAAAGAGAAATCAACTCGTTTTCCCAAAACAAACTGATGTAAATTTACATTTTATTGCACAGATTAATCTGTAGAGCGATTTTATAGCGTTCTCAGAACATTAACAGTTTTAGTTCCCCTAAGGTGATTTATGATATTTTTAGATTATCAAGATGTTTTCACTTTTTTTGTTATTAGTGTACAGGGAAAGAGAGAAAAAGGATACGTATGATAGACGCCTTAGTGAGGTTAAGGAGAAAAACTTTTTTAAGAAAAATGTATACATCAAAATCAAGAGCTCATGGCTTAAACGGATATTAAACTGCTGTGTACAACTATAGTTGCATGGTTACTATTTACCATATTATTGCACTTCGACCTGTACCAGCATCTCTCATTAAAGCCATTCTCTTATTTTAATTATATACAGAATCCAGCTGCTTAAGCTCTGCATTTTACACTGGGGGCCACCATCTTGTAGCTCGCATATTGTTGCATTCTGTTACAGAAGCAGTCACAGTCTGGCTTTTTGACAGCTGTATCTTGTAGTTCAGTTTAGCTCACATAATAGAGAGCAGAAATGTTACATTTTGCAGTTTTTTTGCACAGCTTAGAAGTTAGATAACAAATATTAGCTCCAAGATGGCGGCACCCAGTGTGAAGATACAGAGCTTCACTAACTGATAGTTAAAACAAGAGAACAACTTTGAAGACAGTTGCAGGCGTAGGAGGAAATACAATAGTATGGTGAGTAGTAACCTGTTACTGTAGTTGCACTCAGCATTTTAATGTCCCTTTAAGATCAGGAAGAGGCAGGTTCAGCAGGTAATTCTGAAAAAAAAAAATACTTCAGAGTAATGAAAATTGATACATCCAATAACATTTCTGAAGAAGTTGCTGGAGCAAATAGGTTCAAAGAATTCAAAGCCTTGGTATGGCATAAGGTTATCCCTAAGGATTATTTAAACCTATAGTTAAGATAACTTCTGGTCCTTATCTGTTGGCCCAATCTATGGCCTAGAGTCTACATGATTCATTTTGGAGCAGTAGGAGAGCATCAAGTAATAGCAGATCTCTCATTAATTTAATTTACCATCACCATGACTCTGTAATGCTCGTGGGATATTCCTCTATCTGATCAAACCAAACTTGGCCAGTAATCTTCTTATCCCGGCATAAAGTGGAGTGATAAGAAATATCCCAGAGCAGAGAAAGTTTGTAAAATGAGGTAAGCAGTACTCACAGTAGGCAGGGTAGTCCTTAGCGGAAATAGGAAGGAAATCCGGCAGTGTAGCAGTTCAGGGGTAAACCAATAAAAGGACCAGGAACAGACAGGAATCAGCAATAAAGGGAAATCTAACAGTATAACAGCTCAGGGGTAAAACAATAGAATGGTCAGACAAGCAGGGTTCAGCAACGGTATATCAATCCAGCAGTTTAGGGGTTAACAGGCAGAGTGGTCAGACAAGCAGAGTTCAGCAACAGTATATCAATCCAGCAGTTTAGGGGTTAACAGGCAGAGTGGTCAGACAAGCAGAGTTCAGCAACAGTATATCAATCCAGCAGTTTAGGGGTTAACAGACAGAGTGGTCAGACAAGCAGGGTTCAGCAACAGTATATCAATCCAACAGTTTAGGGGTTAACAGACAGAGTGGTCAGACAAGCAGAGTTCAGCAACAGTATATCAAGCCAGCATACAGTAACAAAAACACCCAGTAGCACACTAAGTAAAACCTATACTTGGGCAGAGGTAGTTAGAAAAAGAGAGACTTCCATAGGTGCAGGATTTGCGCCACAGCTCCAGATCCGGCATCAGAAAGGAGGAGACATGAGACGATGCCAGAGCGATGCCAGAGTGGCGAGTGGCATACGGCATGACATAGCCCCCCACCCCTCTAGGGTTCCCTCCGGGAACCAGAGCCGGCTTTGAAGGTTGAGCAGCATTAAACCTGGAGACCAAAGGTGGAGCATGCACATCACGGGCAGAAACCCAGGAACGATCTGCCACAGAGTAACCTTTCCAATGCACAAAGTACTGAAGTTGTCTGCACCTGTATCTGGAGTCCAGGATCTTAGCAACCTCATACTTAGGGTCACCATGGACCAGGAGAGGAGGAGGATGAAGTCAGAGCTGAGTATATCTGTTCTTGATGTAGGGCTTGAGTAGAGAGATGTGGAAGACTGGGTGTATGCGCTGGGTTCTGGACAAGGCCACTTTGTAGGCAATAGGAGACAGTCTTTTAAGGACTTTGTAAAGGCCAATAAACCTAGGCCCTAAATTGTGACTGGGTTGACGTAAACAAACCTCTTGTATCTGGAGACAGCTGAACGTAACAGAGCGAATACTTTGCCAATGAGTAGTGAGGTTAGTAACGTATTGGTCTGCAGCAGGAACCCCTGTGGACTGAGCAGAAAGAGGAAAGACACAAGGTTGGTTACCTGCTGCGGCTTGAAATAGAGAGCATCATAGAGAAGAGTGCAAATGAGTGTTCTTTGCCAGCTTAGCTAGGGGTAGCAATTCAGACTAGTTGGTATAGAGAGAATTAACAAAAGTTCTGAGATAGGCTTTGAGATCTTAATTCACTCTCTCAGTCAGCCCATTGGTCTGAGGATGGTAGCCAGAAGACAAGGAAACAGTAGTTTCAATCAACTTGCAAAAGGCTTTCCAAAAAGCAGAGATGAATTGTGGACCTCTGTCGGAAACAACATTCATGTGAATGCCATGCAGTCGTACCACATGTAACAGAAAAAGGGATGACAATTCTTGGGCAGATGGCAGTTTCTTTAAGGGTACAAAATGAGCCAGTCTGGAAAATCGATCCACCACAAACCAGACAACCGTATGATGGTAAGAAGGAGGGAGGTCAACAATTAAGTCCATTGTTATGTGTGTCCAAGGCTGTTTGGGAATGGACAACGGTTGGAGTAAGCCAGAAGGCAGGGTTCAGGGGGTCTTATTGGCAGCACAAGTCTTGCATGCTTTCACATAATCCTGAGCGTCAGACTTCATGGTAGGCCACCATACATGTTAGGAAAGAAGCTTAAAAGTCCTTGTCAAACCTGTATGTCCTGATAGTTTGCTATCATGAGCTCAGGATAGCACAGGGGTGCGTAGGTTCAGAGGTAAAAAGAAGATATTGGGAGCCGCAGGGGCTTCAGGAGGCTTTCTAGACTGGGCACGTTGCAGTCTTTGAAGAAGAGAGGTGTTAAGTTGAGCAACCACACAGGAGGGGGTTTTATGTGTTCAATAGGAGCTCTAGAGGAATCATTAGACTGAGGAAAATGACGAGAAAGGGCGTCAGCCTTTTTGTTTTTGGTCCCAGGAAGATAAGAGACCACAAAGTTAAAATGGGAAAAGAACAAGGTCCACCTGGCTTGTCGAGAATTGAGTCGATGAGCAGTCGCTAGGTACTTCAGATTCTTGTGGTCAGTGAGAATCTGAATGGGATTGGTGGTACCTTCTAGCCAATGACGCCATTCAGTCAGGGCAATCTTAATGGCTAAGAGTTCACGATAACCCACATCTTAATTCCTCTCAGCTGGAGTAAAGCTTTTAGAGAAAAAGGCTACAGGGTGCAACTTGGAGGTTGAAGGATCCCTTTGGGTTAAGTCTGCTCCTGCTCCTATCTCAGAGGCATCAACCTCTAAAGTGAACTGCAGGTCAGGATCAGGATGGCTGAGCACAGGAGCTGAACAAAAGGCCTTTTTCAGACAAGATAAGGCATTTATGGCTTCAGGAGGCTAATTTTTACAGTCTTTGTTCCGTTTTGTCAACTCAGTGAGTGGAGCGACTATTTGGGAAAAGTTCTTTATAAACTTGCGGTAATAATTGGAGAACCCCAAGAATCTCTGTAGTTCCTTTAGTGAAGTGGGTTGAGGCCATTCCAAAACTGCGGTGAGCTTAGAAAGATCCAATGCAAAACCTTCCTTTGAGATGATATTGCCAAGGAACTGGTGCTGAACTTGATTGAACTCACATTTTTCCAGTTTGGCTACCGGAGAATTGTCTCTGAGATGTAGAAGTACCTGTCTCATGTGCTCATGATGCTTCTCCAGGGTGGAGGAGAAAATAAGAATATCATCTAGGTAGACGATGACAGTGCGATTGAGGAGGTCACGGAAGACATTGTTGACAAATGCCTGGAAGACTGCAGGGGCATTAAACAGCCCAAATGGCATTAAAAGGTATTTGTAATGCCCTGATCTTGTGTTGAAGGCAGTCTTCCATTCATGCCCTGGGAAAATACGAATCAGATTGTACACCCAATGTAGGTCCAGCTTGGTGAAGTAGCGAGCATTCTAAAGCGAATCCCGGCAGAATATCACAGTTCTTTAGTTGGTGGGAGTTAGAACCACAGTAAAAACACAGTCTCAATCTCCTTCTTCTCTGCCTTTCAGATTATGTGGGCTTGAGGGAGGAGAGATCCATGGGTTCCTCTACAGAGGTCACTGGAGGTGCAGAAGGGGTAGAGGATAGTCTAGAGATTGGATGGGTAGGAGGAAGAGAGGGAAGGATTCTGCAAGTTCTGTCTCTCTCAGCTTGTCTCTCCTGGAAGCCTGAATCTAGACTAATACAAAGTGTTATTAATTCATCCAGGGAAGAAGGAATGTCACGATAAGTAAGCTCATTCTTGATGCGCTCATGCAAGTCTCTCCTAAAGGTCGCCTTGAGAGCACTGCTGTCCTAAATGGTCTCAAGTGCCAAGTTGTGAAACTCAATGGCGTATTGTGCAATGGTTCTATTACTCTGCGGAGATCCAAGAGAGAGTACTCTGCTGCAGAAGCACGGCCAGGAGTCCCAAACACAGAGGATAATGCAGAAATGAAGGCATCAGCATCAGCATCATTCAGGAGTTGAGCACTCTGTTCCAAAAGGGGAGAGACCCAGGTTAGGGCCTTGTCTTTCAATAAAGAAATGATAAACGTGACCTATGACCCAAACTCGCCAGAAACACGGGCCCACAAGCTCCTTACGGAGCTTGATAAATGGGCCCCGGTGTGATAATACGTTTACGCAGTTGCCACAGTCGAAATTTTACTTTTTTGAGTTGTCAGGTTTTTGCTCTTGCGCTAACTTTTTACTTTAAACTTGTAATATGAGCACAGCCCGACACTCAATTGCCACTAGTAGTGTCTTATGTACAGAAACATCATCTAATTTTTTCAGTACATCAATGGTGTCCTTGGTATATGATGGAAGATTTAATAAAAATGGTCTGAGGCAAAATTCCACGTATTGAGAGATATTCTCAGTAAGTGAACCTAGACCAGAAACTATGGGTCTGCCGGGTGATGGGATTTTCCCTTTATGTAGCTTTGGTACTGTGTAAAAGGTAGGTGTGATTGGAAATTTCACTTTTAGAAATTCAAATTCATTTTTGTTTATTATATTATCTTCCAGAGCTTTAAAGAGTATAGTGGATAATATTTCACTATATATTTCTGTGGGGTCAGATTTGAGTTGTTTATACTGATTCTTATATTTGAGTTGTCTTGTACATTCCTCTACATACTCACTGGTGTTTAAAATCACCACATCCCCATTATTTTGTGTATATTAAATGTTTTCCTTTTTATAAGCATACCTGGATTCACGTTGTTATTCTTTTGCTCAAGTGTAATAATTTTGTGCTGGTTAAGAATCACTATTTGGTCTTTATATATATATATATATATATATATATATATATATATATATATATATATATATATATATATATATATACACAACACACAGAAAACCTGGCACTCGCCTGCAGATTTACAGTAATGTTTAAAAGCAAAACTGGGGGAAGTCAGTTACATTTGGTGCCAAAGGATCAAGCCCAGGACCACGACAAGGTCTCCCCCTTCCTAGAACCCTAAACCAGCACCCACACAATGCATACTTCCAAACCAACCAACTGGGAACCTCCCAGGGTGACGCAGGCTTTTGTAACCTCCCCTATGTAAATACAAAACACAGGAATGGACCGCACTCACAGACCGGACTGGGTACACATCCTAATCCACATCAAACTCCACAGCCCTGAACACTGACAGACAGCTGCAAAGTTCCCAGCAACTCAGGCAGTTAACCCCCAGCCTGGGTGGCCGGACCGCAGGGAAGCATTACAAACATTATCAACACAACACACAGAAAACCTGGCACTCGCCAGCAGATTCACAGTATTGTTTAAAAGCAAAACTGGGGGAAGTCAGTTACATTTGGCGCCAAAGGATCAAGCCCAGGACCACGACAAGGTCTCCCCCTTCCTGGGACCCTAAACCAGCAACATTACTGTGAATCTGCTGGCGAGTGCCAGGTTTTCTGTGTGTTGTGTTGATAATGTTTGTAATGCTTCCCTGCGGTCCTGCCACCCAGGCTGGGGGTTAACTGCCTGAGTTGCTGGGAACTTTGCAGCTGTCTGACAGTGTTCAGGGCTGTGGAGTTTGCTGTGGCTTAGGATGTGTACCCTAGTCCGGTCTGTGAGTGCGGTCCATTCCTGTGTTTTATATATATACATATATTTATATATACAGATATAAATATGATTAGTTATTATGTTATTAGTGTTATTATGAGTGTAACTATACTTTTAAATGTAATTTTGATGTGTTTTGTGACACTTTTTTCTTGAGTGTAAAAGTTAACCAGAGTTGTGAAGTTGTGATAATCATTCTGGCAGAAATCACAATTGCGCTCATGTGTTTTCATTTACTTTCGGTTTGTAATACGAGCAGAATTTATCTTGCACACAAATGGCTGTGAAAACACCATGGGCCCCATCCGATATGCAGCATCGCTCGCAAAAGCCGGCGACGCCGGTTTTTGCACGGGTTTGGCATCCTATATACAGCGTCGCATATAAATGTGGCACATATATTTCACCCGTCGGACGTAGTTTTTCCCCATAGACTAACATATAAAACCCACGCAATTTGGTATCTAATATCCAGCACAAGGCCTTACGTGGCGAAAATGGAGAAATTTTACTCCATTTTCACCTCGCTATAAAATGCAGCCGTAGCAGGCCGTGCACTGAGTATGGGAGCACCGTAACTCCCTAAAATGCCTGCAAAAAAAAAATAACACCTAACGCATGCGCAATGTCTAACTACCTGTCAACCGCAATCCCCCACCGCAATACCTAATAAAGTGTATTAAACCCTAAAACGCCGCTCCCGGACCCCGCCGCACCTAAATAAAGTGTTTAACCCCTAAACCGCTGCTCCCGGACCCCGCCGCCACCTACATTAAACTTATTAACCCCTAATCTGACCCCCCTACACCGCCGCCACCTACATAAAAAATATATTAACCTCTAATCTGACCCCCCCTACTCCGCTGCCACCTACATTAAATATATTAACCTCTAATCTGACCCCCCTACACCGCCGCCACCTACATAAAAAATATATTAACCTCTAATCTGACCCCCCCTACTCCGCTGCCACCTACATTAAATATATTAACCTCTAATCTGACCCCCCTACACCGCCGCCACCTACATTAAATGTATTACCCCCTAAACCTAAGTCTAACCCTAACACCCCCTAACTTACGGTAATTATTATTTAAATAAATCTTTTTTTTTTTTTTTTAATACTTTTATTTATCAGATTTTTCAGTATATAACAGAATCACAAAACAAAAAGAACAAAACAAAAAAAAAAAACAATATTCAGCTGGAGACGCAGCTCCCATAACGTCCACAATTTTGAAAAAAAATAAAAAAAACACACAGTAGATCATGCATGGATATCACCAGAAAGAAAAAACATATATAATGGAGCTCCCATGGCAATAGTGGTTTAAAGGAGACACAGCTCCCACTTCATCCCTACATTTGGTATAGCTGCCTCCACTGAAAGCTCCAAATCAAAAAAAAAAAAAAAGGGAAATTAAATCTCTCTCCCCTCTCCCCCCTCCATATCTCCCCCCCCCACCGCTACTCTGGCACTCCCACCCGACTTTCCCCACCGGGTCGCTCCAACCAGCTGTGCGGGAAGACATTTAATAACGTCAATTCCGCAAAACTCACTGTTGATAGGAAGGGGGAAAGAATCAGCTTTTGCAATGGGGTAGGATAAGATAGAATAACCGGAGACCACCTCCACAAAAATGTCTGAATTTTTTTCTCTGCGGCATCATAAAGATGGTATGATTCGAATACCAATTGATTTTGTAATATTTTAAAGACCATAGCTAGACCAGGCACAGTCTTAGGTTTCCAATTTTTCAGAATACAGTGTCTAACTGCTAATATAATTGTATTTAAACTATTTATAGTATTACAGTTAATCATATCATTTGGCGAGAAGAGAAAAATAATATCTCTCGCGGCTAAAGCTATTGTTACTTTGTATAGTTTATTAAACCAGAAAATAATTTTCAACCACAAATGTCTGACTTTAGGGCATGTCCAAAACATATGTAGTAAGTCCTTCTTGCCATGCGCACATCGCGGGCATAGATTGGCTAGGGAAGGATAAAATCTAGATATTTTCCATGGTGATAGATAGAAATTATTAATCAACTTCATATGAGATTCTTTCCAAGCTATTGGTACTTTACACTTGCACATAGCATCAAAACTCCGGTTAAATGATTCATGTTCCACTGAAGGAGATATAAAGACCCATGCCTTACATAGATTATCCATAATAAGCTGACTCTGTTTACTCAACAGAATGTCATACATCAGAGAAATCGACGCATCTCCTCCAGTAAATTTTTGTACACATAACTTAATATCTGCCCAAATCGTTGTGGTCGAAACATGCCACTTCTGCGCTGCTATAAAGTGACGAATTTGGAAATAAGCAAATCGCTCAGCCCTGGGAATCCTATATTTACTAAAAATATCTTCTGCTGATACCATTTGATAACTTTCATCAAGAACTTGTTTTACATATTGCAGGCCTTTTCCAGCCCAGTCTTTAAATGTTTTTTGGTATAGCCCCGGGAGAAAACTCGGATTACCTAAAATAGGTAGAAACTCAGAAAAGGAAAAATCCAGACCTAAAATAATACAAAATTTATGCCAGGCGTATACAATATTTTTGATAGAGATGAGAGAGCTAATATTCTGCGGCAACTTCTGTATTGGAGAGTGTACAGGGAGTGCAGAATTATTAGGCAAATGAGTATTTTGACCACATCATCCTCTTTATGCATGTTGTCTTACTCCAAGCTGTATAGGCTCGAAAGCCTACTACCAATTAAGCATATTAGGTGATGTGCATCTCTGTAATGAGAAGGGGTGTGGTCTAATGATATTGACACCCTATATCAGGTGTGCATAATTATTAGGCAACTTCCTTTCCTTTGGCAAAATGGGTCAAAAGAAGGACTTGACAGGCTCAGAAAACTCAAAAATAGTGAGATATCTTGCAGAGGGATGCAGCACTCTTAAAATTGCAAAGCTTCTGAAGTGTGATCATCGAACAATCAAGCATTTCATTCAAAATAGTCAACAGGGTCGCAAGAAGCGTGTGGAAAAACCAAGGCGCAAAATAACTGCCCATGAACTGAGAAAAGTCAAGCGTGCAGCTGCCAAGATGCCACTTGCCACCAGTTTGGCCATATTTCAGAGCTGCAACATCACTGGAGTGCCCAAAAGCACAAAGTGTGCAATACTCAGAGACATGGCCAAGGTAAGAAAGGCTGAAAGATGACCACCACTGAACAAGACACACAAGCTGAAACGTCAAGATTGGGCCAAGAAATATCTCAAGACTGATTTTTCTAAGGTTTTATGGACTGATGAAATGAGAGTGAGTCTTGATGGGCCAGATGGATGGGCCCGTGGCTGGATTGGTAAAGGGCAGAGAGCTCCAGTCCGACTCAGGCGCCAGCAAGGTGGAGGTGGAGTACTGGTTTGGGCTGGTATCATCAAAGATGAGCTTGTGGGGCCTTTTCGGGTTGAGGATGGAGTCAAGCTCAACTCCCAGTCCTACTGCCAGTTTCTGGAAGACACCTTCTTCAAGCAGTGGTACAGGAAGAAGTCTGCATCCTTCAAGAAAAACATGATTTTCATGCAGGACAATGCTCCATCACACGCGTCCAAGTACTCCACAGCGTGGCTGGCAAGAAAGGGTATAAAAGAAGAAAATCTAATGACATGGCCTCCTTGTTCACCTGATCTGAACCCCATTGAGAACCTGTGGTCCATCATCAAATGTGAGATTTACAAGGAGGGAAAACAGTACACCTCTCTGAACAGTGTCTGGGAGGCTGTGGTTGCTGCTGCACGCAATGTTGATGGTGAACAGATCAAAACACTGACAGAATCCATGTATGGCAGGCTTTTGAGTGTCCTTGCAAAGAAAGGTGGCTATATTGGTCACTGATTTGTTTTTGTTTTGTTTTTGAATGTCAGAAATGTATATTTGTGAATTTTGAGATGTTATATTGGTTTCACTGGTAAAAATAAATAATTGAAATGGGTATATATTTGTTTTTTGTTAAGTTGCCTAATAATTATGCACAGTAATAGTCACCTGCACACACAGATATTCCCCTAAAATAGCTATAACTAAAAACAAACTAAAAACTACTTCCAAAACTATTCAGCTTTGATATTAATTAGTTTTTTGGGTTCATTGAGAACATGGTTGTTGTTCAATAATAAAATTAATCCTCAAAAATACAACTTGCCTAATAATTCTGCACTCCCTGTATAATGGCTTTTAAAGAGAATGGAGCAATTAAAAAGGTTTCCATTTCTTCAGAAGATACTATACTGGATCCTGCGATCCAATCTATCGCTATTTTAACCATAGCAGCTAAATTATAAAGTTTAATATTGGGCAACCCAAGGCCTGTGGTGTCAACCTTTTGCATAAGTCTTTCCAAGCCAATTCGAGGCTTTTTATTATTCCAAATGAATTTAGAAAATAGAGCATTAATTAATTTCAAATCCTTGTTTAAAATAAATAACGGAACATTCTGCAATGGATACAACAAACAAGGAAAGATAATGGATTTAATTAAATAAACGAGTGCTGTCAATGATAGTGGAAATACTGCCCACACATGTAGGTCTGACCTAATTTTTTGAAATAGTGACTCATAATTGGCTTTATACCAAAAGCTAGTATTTTTATGCAAAACTAAGCCTAAATATTTAATAGCATCCACTTGTTTAAATGGACTATTAGGTACTACAGTCTGAATGTTATTTAAGCACATTAGTTCACTCTTTTCTAAATTTATCCTATACCCCGAAAAGGAGCTAAAAATTTTCAATGTATAAAGAATCGCCGGAATAGATTGTTGTATATTAGCCAGGAATAATAATACATCATCTGCATATAACAGTGTTTTAAGAGACTGAGTGCCAACCGAGACTCCCAATAAAACTTTTCTAAACCATATTGCTAGCGGTTCCAATGCAATATTGAAGAGTAACGGGGACAGGGGGCACCCCTGTCTGGTTCCTCTTTGCAATATTATTTTAGGAGATAGAGTCCCATTAATCAAAATAAAAGATATAGGGTTATGCTATAGTCTACAAATAACTTGTACAAATTCGCCTTTAAACCCAAACTGGTCTAATGCTCGAAATAAATATTCCCATACAATCAAGTCAAATGCTTTGACCGCATCCAGGGAGAGAATAGCAACATCTTGCCATAGAGCCATCTGTTTACCCTTATCAACATTCCAAGCATAGTCCAAAAAATTAACCAATTTACGAATATTTTTAGATGGGTTTCTACCTACCATAAATCCAGTTTGATCTGGGTGAATGATTTTATGTAGAGAGATAGATAACCTAGATGCAATAATAGACATTAATATTTTATAATCTATATTTAAGACTGAGATTGGCCTGTATGAGGCCGGATTCTCCGCGTTTTTATCCTTCTTTAGGATAAGTGAGATATTAGCAGCCGAGAAATAATTTGAAATAGGGCTCTGAGTACAAAAATAAGAATTAAAAAGATTTTCTAATATTAAAAGTATTTCTTTATTTAAGCATCTATAGAACTCCGCAGGGAATCCATCCGGACCTGCTGCTTTATTCAGCCTTAAATTGTCTATTGCTTTGCTAATTTCTTCTGAAGAAATTGGAGCATTAATTACAGTTAGGTCATCAGCAGATATTTTGGGTACCTCTATCATATTCCAAAACAAGTCTTGCTTCACATTATCTATTTCAATTCCAGTGTAAAGCTGTTGATAATAGGTGTGGAAGGTTTCTACAATTCCCTTACGGCTAGATTTAGAGTTTTGTCGGTAAGGACCCGCGTATCTAACGCTGGCTTTTTTCTGGCCGCACCTTTAAAATAACTCTGGTATTGAGAGTCCACAGAATGGCTGCGTTAGGCTCCAAAAAAGGAGCGTAGAGCATATTTAACGCAACTTCAACTCTCGATACCAGAGTTGCTTACGGACGCGGCCAGCCTCAAAAACGTGCTCGTGCACGATTCCCCCATAGGAAACAATGGGGCTGTTTGAGCTGAAAAAAAACCTAACACCTGCAAAAAAGCCGCGTTCAGCTCCTAACGCAGCCCCATTGTTTCCTATGGGGAAACACTTCCTACGTCTGCACCTAAAACTCTAACATGTACCCCGAGTCTAAACACCCCTAACCTTACACTTATTAACCCCTATTCTGCCGCCCCCGCTATCGCTGACCCCTGTATATTATTTTTAACCCCTAATCTGCCGCTCCGTAAACCGCCGCTACTTACATTATCCCTATGTACCCCTAATCTGCTGCCCCTAACACCGCCGATCCCTATATTATATTTATTAACCCCTAATCTGCCCCCCACAATGTCGCCTCCACCTGCCTACACTTATTAACCCCTAATCTGCCGAGCGGACTGCACCGCTATTATTATAAAGTTATTAACCCCTAATCCACCTCACTAACCCTATAATAAATAGTATTAACCCCTAATCTGCCCTCCCTAACATCGCCGACACCTAACTTCAATTATTAACCCCTAATCTGCCAACTGGAGCTCACCGCTATTCTAATAAATGTATTAACCCCTAAAGCTAAGTCTAACCCTAACACTAACACCCCCCTAAGTTAAATATAATTTAAATCTAACAAAATTAATTAACTCTTCTTAAATAAATTATTCCTATTTAAAGCTAAATACTTACCTGTAAAATAAATCGTAATATAGCTACAATATAAATTATAATTATATTATAGCTATTTTAGGATTAATATTTATTTTACAGGTAACTTTGTATTTATTTTAACCAGGTACAATAGCTATTAAATAGTTAAGAACTATTTAATAGCTAAAATAGTTAAAATAATTACAAATTTGCCTATAAAATAAATCCTAACCTAAGTTACAATTAAATCTAACACTACACTATCAATAAATAAATTAAATAAAATACCTATAATTATCTACAATTAAACCTAACACTACACTATCAATAAATAAATTAAATACAATTCCTACAAATAAATACAGTGAAATAAACTAACTAAAGTACAAAAAATAAAAAAGAACTAAGTTACAAAAAATAAAAAAATATTTACAAACATTAGAAAAATATTACAACAATTTTAAACTAATTACACCTACTCTAAGCCCCCTAATAAAATAACAAAGCCCCCCAAAATAAAAAAATGCCCTACCCTATTCTAAATTAAAAAAGTTCAAAGCTCTTTTACCTTACCAGCCCTGAACAGGGCCCTTTGCGGGGCATGCCCCAAGAAGTTCAGCTCTTTTGCCTGTAAAAAAAAACATACAATACCCCCCCCAACATTACAACCCACCACCCACATACCCCTAATCTAACCCAAACCCCCCTTAAATAAACCTAACACTAAGCCCCTGAAGATCTTCCTACCTTATCTTCACCATACCAGGTTCACCGATCGATCCAGAAGAGCTCCTCCGATGTCCTGATCCAAGCCCAAGCGGGGGGCTGAAGAGGTCCATGATCTGGCTGAAGTCATCATCCAAGCGGGAGCTGAAGAGGTCCATGATCCGGCTGAAGTCTTCATCCAAGTGGGAGCTGAAGAGGTCCATGATCCGGATGAAGTCTTCTATCAACGGCATCTTCAATCTTCTTTCTTCGGGAGCCATCATCTTCCATCCGACGCGGAACATCCTCTTCTCCCGACGCCTACTAGCCGAATGACAGTTCCTTTAAATGACGTCATCCAAGATGGCGTCCCTCGAATTCCGATTGGCTGATAGGATTCTATCAGCCAATCGGAATTAAGGTAGGAATATTCTGATTGGCTGATGGAATCAGCCAATCGGATTGAACTTGATTCTGATTGGCTGATTCCATCAGCCAATCAGAATATTCCTACCTTAATTCCGATTGGCTGATAGAATCCTATCAGCCAATCGGAATTCGAGGGACGCCATCTTGGATGACGTCATTTAAAGGAACCGTCATTCGGCTAGTAGGCGTCGGGAGAAGAGGATGTTCCGCGTCGGATGGAAGATGATGGCTCCCGAAGAAAGAAGATTGAAAATGCCGTTGATAGAAGACTTCATCCGGATCATGGACCTCTTCAGCTCCCGCTTGGATGAAGACTTCAGCCGGATCATGGACCTCTTCAGCTCCCGCTTGGATAAAGACTTCAGCCGGATCATGGACCTCTTCAGCCCCCCGCTTGGGCTTGGATCAGGACATCGGAGGAGCTCTTCTGGATCGATCTGTGAACCTGGTATGGTGAAGATAAGGTAGGAAGATCTTCAGGGGCTTAGTGTTAAGTTTATTTAAGGGGGGTTTGGGTTAGATTAGGGGTATGTGGGTGGTGGGTTGTAATGTTGGGGGGGTATTGTATGTTTTTTTTTACAGGCAAAAGAGCTGAACTTCTTGGGGCATGCCCCGCAAAGGGCCCTGTTCAGGGCTGGTAAGGTAAAAGAGCTTTGAACTTTAGTAATTTAGAATAGGGTAGGGCATTTTTTTTATTTTGGGGGGCTTTGTTATTTTATTAGGGGGCTTAGAGTAGATGTAATTAGTTTAAAATTGTTGTAATATTTTTCTTATGTTTGTAAATATTTTTTTATTTTTTGTAACTTAGTTCTTTTTTATTTTTTGTACTTTAGTTAGTTTATTTAATTGTAGTTATTTGTAGGTATTGTATTTAATTAATTTATTGATAGTGTAGTGTTAGGTTTAATTGTAACTTAGGTTAGGATTTATTTTACAGGTAATTTTGTAATTATTTTAACTAGGTAGCTATTAAATAGTTCTTAACTATTTAATAGCTATTGTACCTGGTTAAAATAAATACAAAGTTACCTGTAAAATAAATATAAATCCTAAAATAGCTATAATATAATTATAATTTATATTGTAGCTATATTAGGATTTATTTTACAGGTAAGTATTTAGCTTTAAATAGGAATAATTTATTTAATAAGAGTTAATTAATTTCGTTAGATTTAAATTATATTTAATTTAGGGGGGTGTTAGTGTTAGGGTTAGACTTAGCTTTAGGGGTTAATACATTTATTAGAATAGCGGTGAGCTCCGGTCGGCAGATTAGGGGTTAATGTTTGAAGTTAGGTGTCGGCGATGTTAGGGAGGGCAGATTAGGGGTTAATACTATTTATTATAGGGTTAGTGAGGCGGATTAGGGGTTAATAACTTTATTATAATAGCGGTGCGGTCCGGTCAGCAGATTAGGGGTTAATAAGTGTAGGCAGGTGGAGGCGACGTTGAGGGCGGCAGATTAGGGGTTAATAAATATAATATAGGGGTCGGCGGTGTTAGGGGCAGCAGATTAGGGGTACATAGCTATAATGTAGGTGGCGGCGCTTTGCGGTCGGCAGATTAGGGGTTAATTATTGTAGGTAGCTGGCGGCGACGTTGTGGGGGGCAGTTTAGGGGTTAATAAATATAATTCAGGGGTTGGCGGTGTTAGGGGCAGCAGATTAGGGGTACATAAGTATAACGTAGGTGGCGGTCGGCAGATTAGGGGTACATAGGGATAATGTAGCTGGCGGCGGCGTGCGGACGGCAGATTAGGGGTTAATAAGTGTAGGTAGCTGGCGGCGACGTTGTGGGGGGCAGTTTAGGGGTTAATAAATATAATACAGGGGTCGGCGGTGTTAGGGGCAGCAGATTAGGGGTACATAAGGATAACGTAGGTGGCGGTCGGCAGATTAGGGGTTAAAAAAATGTAATCGAGTGGTGGCGATGTGGGGGGACCTCGGTTTAGGGGTACATAGGTAGTTTATGGGTGTTAGTGTACTTTAGAGTACAGTAGTTAAGAGCTTTATAAACCGGCGTTAGCCCAGAAAGCTCTTAACTACTGACTTTTTTCTGCGGCTGGAGTTTGGTCGTTAGATTTCTAACGCTCACTTCAGACACAACTCTAAATACCGGAGTTAGAAAGATCCCATTGAAAAGATAGGATACGCAATTGACGTAAGGGGATCTGCGGTATGGAAAAGTCGCGGCTGAAAAGTGAGCGTTAGACCCTTTTTTGACTGACTCCAAATACCGGCGGTAGCCTAAAACCAGCGTTAGGAGCCTCTAACGCTGGTTTTCACGGCTAACGCCAAACTCCAAATCTAGGCCCTAGTCTCAGTGACTCTACCTTTGTCTGACTGAATAGAAAGGATGAGGTTTTTCTTTTTTCTCGCTTTCGACAGTCTGGCCAAATATTTCGCGGAGCAACCATGCACCCCTCTAAAATGCAGGTTAATCTTTGTCTCTTCTTCTACTAATTTTTGTTTTAGAAAGAGATCTCTTTCTTTTCTATTATCTCTGTATTTTCCCCAGTTAGCTACTGTCGGATTTGAGCAATATTTTCTATAGGAGTTCTTAACTTGGTTTAAAATTTGAATTTCTCGTGCTCTGTTCTTTTTCTTCCCTATTCTCACATACGATTGAATCTCTCCCCGCATAACTGCTTTAAAAGCTTCCCAGAAAATCTCTGGTTTATGAAAATAATTTAAATTCTCATTATGATAACGCTGCCACAATATTTTTAAAAAATTAACAAATTTAGGATTGGTGTATAGATGGCAGGGGAAGACAAATCTAGAAATTTTACCCCTTTCTTTATTACCTGAAAGGAACGATAGTGAAACTATAGCATGATCTGATACACAGATGTCTCCCATTGTACTTTCTAGATCCTGCAGAAGTAGTGTTTCGGAAATTAAAAAAAAATCTATTCTAGAGAAAGTACGGTGTGCTTTCGATTCACACGAAAATGACACTACATCAGGATTTTTAAATCGCCATACATCCACCAGCTTCAACTTTGTACAAAATTGTCTTAAATATTTAGCATTTCTATTATGGGTCATTCTATTTTTTTTTGAGAGTCTATCTAACTCTGGGCTAAAAGTTGCATTAAAATCCCCTCCTAGAATCATGTTTTCTGAAACAAACGGAAATAACTTCAGTTTCATTCTTTCCCAGAAGTCAACTGAAAATTCATTTGGAGCATATACATTACGTATGACCAATTTCCAATTTTTCAATTGTATCTGGAGAAAAATGAATCTGGCTGCTGTGTCAATTTCAACATTAACTACCTTATAATCTAATTCTTTATGAAGAAGAATAACAACCCCGCATTTTCTAGCTAGTCCAGAGGTAGAGACAACTTCCCCCACCCACTTTATCTTTAACTTTGCTGCTTCTTGCTCATTAAGATGAGTCTCCTGCAAAAGAACCACATCTGGTTTATAACCAGCTAAAGTTTTAATTACTAATTTACCTTTAGCGGGGGAAGTTATCCCCCCTACATTCCAAGATAAAGCTTTAATTCCTTCCTCATCCACTGTTAAATCTAATATATCGCATCCCAGGGGGGGGCCGGAAAGGGACACCCGCAGCACGTGAATAGGGAAGAGAGGAGGGCGGGAGAAGAAGGAAAAGGGGAGAGAAGAAAAGAAAAAAAAGTAAAAAGTAAAAACAAAAATTCATAAAATACAATATAACAACTTCACTGCTTCCATTACACATAGGGTACCTGTTATTAAAAAAGGGCTCCATATAGCGCAACCTTTTCCTTATATGAAATCTGAGACTTACCCTGTCTGTTTTTTAACGTCTGCCACCTTATCAAAAGAATATTTGGTACCTTTGTCCTCTACAATTATACGAGCCGGATAAACCAGTCGAGCTTTTACCCCCTTATTTATTAATTGCGTACAATATGGGGCCATTAGTTTTCTCTTAGAGGAAGTCTCAAAGGAGAAGTCCTGAAACAACAGAATCCGATTCTTTCCAAAAATAGGAGGATCATTTTTTTTAAAATAATTTCAATATTTCAATTTTATCTTGAAATTTTAACAGTTTGAAAATACAGATTCTGTTCCTCAGGACTCCATCCAAGAGAGACCTCTTTGGACCCAGCCTATGCGCTCGCTCTATCGCCAGGGGTAACAACTTAGGGGACATTCCTAATGTTTGTGGTAATGTAATTGAAGTGAATTTCAGTAGATCCTCATACTCCGGTGTTTCTGGGAGGCCCACTATCCTAATATTGTTACGCCTGGAGCGATCCTCAACATCCTCCAGGCGTATCTGCCTATTTTTAATTTTAGAATCTTGTTTCTGAATTAAGTCTGCATGAATATGAGATATATCTTCTACCTCAGAGATTGTAGTTTCGGCCTCTGTTAATCTGGTCGAAAACTGCCTTACTTCAGAGGATAGCGTAACTAATTCAGCAGAGATAGTCCCTAGCTCTTTCTTAATAGCTTCAAATTGAGGAGAGAAAACCTCTGCTAACTGTGAGATCAGTGTTTGTGAATCAGAAGACATTTTATAAGATTCCATTGAGCTATCCATACTGGTATCTTTCGTTTTATTTCTTTTATCTTTTGCTTTTACAGGCATTTTGGGTGAATTAGATTTCACCTGAGTGATAAATCTTTCCATTAAGGATAGTACAAAAAGAAAATAAATCAAGTGCACATTATCAAGTGAAGACCCACAAAAACAACAAATAGTGATCTATAAATGACAATCTCATACCCCCCTCCCTACCTTCTCCCCCTTTTTTTTTCTTTATTATCTTTTTTCTTTTTTTCCTCTTTTTTTTTTTTTTTTTTTTTGTTGTGATATTGTATTATCAGGACTTAGTGTGACATTTTTTTTTTAGTAGTGTTACTATAGTAGTGTTAATGGTGCATAAAAGTGCATACAAGCCTGCAAGATCTCTACTACCTTAACCAGTTAGCTTAACTATTCTTATATTGCTGTTGGGCTTGTCTTCTTAATAATAATAAACCGTACACAGAGGGCTCTCCACCTCCCTTATAGTGTCGGCTTAATCTCTGCTTCAGAGGTGCTTATAAACTAGCTTGATATAAGCTTACACGCCCAGTTTTAATTGCCTAAATCTAAATATTAGCCCTCTACAAAAAAGGAAAACAATGCGTTGGCAATTATATAATACAAAAACACATATAACCACCTTTGCAAAATAGAGCTGAATATACGCAAGCAAACAAACTCAATAGGACAATCTCAATATCTCCCTTTAGATGATAAGATTTAACAAAATCTACCTTAACAATTTAGGGCAATATTTAAACAAGCTCTCTGTCCCCCTAAGTTTCAACCTAGTACAGAAAATACCAATTAATATGTTGTCTTGTTTCTTTTTCCATATATGGTATTTAAAGACTTTCTAATTAACATTTTGTTCTCCACTTCTGCAAAGAAAAGCAAAGTTCTGAAGCTTGCTCTCTAATAATGAGTTGAAAATCTTCCACGGTACTATATGTCTGATAGAGCAGCAAGTTAAAGGATGACACCCACTACCAGTGTAGCAGCACAAATTAACTCCAGGATTATCCCTTCTTCCAGGCAACTCTTATTCCCTGTTAACAAACAAGAGCAGGGGCACTGGTTCCTGTTAATAAGTGATGGCACAGCAGCCTCTCCTCCGCAGAGCAATGACAGCAATCTAGCAGGCCACTCTCCACTCAATGTGGGCACAAACAGGAATTAGTAACTTACATGTCTCGCTCAGTTCTCATCCAGCTAATTCGGCTGGGACCTGCAAGGCCGCTCTCCTCCTCAGCCTAGATGACTCATGCGCTGCTCCACTGTTCTGTATGTGCTCCGTCTATGCACGGAGCGTGACGTCAGGATCCTTACACACCTATGCACCCTATTGGTAGGCTAAGGGGGCTCAACCTTAATGCTGCTCTCGAGTTGGTCAGCTTCCTTCTTCTGCTGTATCCCTGATTTAACAGCTGTCGGGTACGAAGGCCTGGAGTGGCCCGGGGGAATCCTTTTCACCAGCCGAGCCCTAGGAGGTGTAACCACCCCACAGCGGGCACAGCACTCTTTCTTTGACTTCACCACAGCCCCGGCCACCGGTCGGCTCCAAACAATCTGTAAGGCTTCGGTGCTGTTGGAATTCCCAGACCCCACCGAACACTGCCACTGCCAGCTGGGTCTTTACATCTTATACGGTAGGTGTAGAAGCAGACTTTAAGCATCAGGTTCAACAAACTTGCTTAGCCTTTTTTAAGTTTTTTCACCACACAGTGAAGTTGCGGCTCGGACTAGAAGCCGTTTATAAAGTCTCTTGGAGGTTTCCTGCCTAGGCCAGGATAATTTTACCCAGCTCCCTAGGGTGCTAACTGCACCAACAGCGGGAGAAATGGCCGCAGGAGGACGTTGTATACAGCTGTCCGTTCTCAGTGCAACACGCCAACCTTAGCGTGCGCTACTAAACAGCTCCTCCCACTGGAAAACCCCGTCACTCTGTAACCAGCCAAATAAATCTAAATAATATTACTAATATTAACTAAATTATTCCTATTTAAAACTAAATACTTACCTATAAAATAAACCCTAAGATAGCTACAATATAATTAATAATTACATTGTAGCTATTTTAGGATTTATATTTATTTTACAGGTAACTTTGTATTTATTTTAGCTAGGTACAATAGCTATTAAATAGTTAATAAATCCTAACCTAAGTTACAAATACACCTAACACTACACTATAAATAAATTGATTAAATAAAATAACTACAATTATCTAAAATAAAATACAATTAAATAGTCTAAACTATATTACAAAAATTATAGCAGAGTTTGTATAACGCTACCAAGTGGATGAAATACTTTTTAAGCGTCGGAATGGTGTATACCAGGATACATATAATAGAGCACAGGTGAGATTAGTGCAGTTTAGCAATATATGACAAACACTTGACACGGCGGTCTCGTCAAATACTTCACCTGCACACCCGCATTTACCTTAGCCCTTCTTTACCTTTCCGTGAAGGCGGAAGTCTTCTACTTCTCTCGGCTAGGCTCACCTCTGTGTAGACGAAAGGGTAGCCACGCTATAGAGCGCGACCATCACTCTCTCTCCAACTCCGGTTCAGCTGCAAGCGTGTGCGGGACTTACCGATCGGATGTGACGTCAGCAATTCCTCCACATTCTCACCGGTCTGTATCCAATCAATGCCTCTGAATAGGCCAATGCTCCTCTATGCGCCAATGTGGTCTGGGACTTAAATGAAGAGAGTTCCTCTACTCCCCGAAAAAGTATCAAGAAAAAATGTGGCAAAGTCCCAGTTGTAGATAAATAAAAACAGAATTTTATTAGAATAGGGTTAAAACATGAAAAAATGTTGTTGTAAAAGCATAGAAAGGGCTAACGCGTTTCGGCTAGCTCTTGCCGTAATCATAGACCATGTCTAATGTATGTTTTACAGAAGCTTAAATAGGTGTCAAATTACATGTTAACCCAAATCAGCTGAATACTTAACCCTATCTAGCAATGTGGAAAACTGCTATCTATGGTGAACTGCTCACAATATCTAAGATACAATCTCTCTTTATCTAATCTATTAACTCCACATATTATGTCAGTGAATATGTTACATATAGGTATACATAAATATATTTAACTCTCATATAATCAACAGCGTTTACATTTTATGAGGATATATAATAAAGTATTAGACCTTAATGTGTTATACATATAGTTAATCAGATGAACATAGTATTGTATCATAATTTATTATTATTCTTTTTAAACTTTTTAAAGTAAATGCACTTTAATAAATTTAATCTCGAAAAATGGGCTTAAAGAAGAGAGAACCTAAGTCATTATAGGTATACGTATATAAGAAAAAGGAGAGAGAAAAAAACACAACTTCCAATATGCGCTCTCTCATCTCTCCATAGGGAAAGCTTTTGACAGTATTTAGGGGTATTGAAACTTGGATATAAGTTGATTTGTTTAAATCTTAACATACGTATTCACCTATATGGACTTATAAAAGGTTCATAATTTGTTATGTATAATTGATACACAGTTTTTTATGTATACTAGAGGTTTAGGCTAAACAGAGCATGGGCAGTAATCAGTGACACAGGAAACCATATAGCATATGCAGATATGTAGGTATACAAACTGGATACTTATAGTGAACTTTCTTATTCAAACTAAATTTACATAAGTAACTTTTATAGATCTAGATGAATGTACACACTTCATAAAGCTTTTTATCATATAGTTTAGATAGCTATTCCCAAAAGTTAACCAAATCGAATTCTGAATTAAAACCATTTGGAATTTGGGTTTTTAGTCTAAAGATCCAATAGACTTCCTGTCTACCCAATATTTGCGACCTATCTCCTCCTCTAGATGGAGTTTTAATTGCTTCTATTACATTCCAACTAAAGGAATGGACTGACTGGTTATGAACCTCAATAAAATGTCGACTTAACTCAGAACAAGGGATTTTATTTCTGATGTCTCCCAGATGTTCTCTAATACGTGTCCTTATATCACGTGTAGTGAGTCCTACGTATTGACCCTTGCATGAGTTACATTCTGCCAAATATATCACATAATTTGAACTACAATTGTGACAGCCATGTATCTGAAAGGTTTCTCCTGTTGTATAGGATCTAAATGTACTGGTAACATTATGGTAGTCGCATGCTTTACAGCGGGCGCTAACACATCTATAGCTGCCATTATGTCTTAGCCATGAACTTTCATTAGTTTGTGTCTGTGTATTTTTTAGAACACTAGGTGAGAGTGAATTGGCAAGTGTATCATTTTTCTTGTAGACAAATTTACATCCATCACCAATTACTTCTTTTAGTATTTCATCCCCGTATAAAATTGGGAGATATTTCTTTACAATATTACATATATCATTGTATTGATTCGAATACTTGGTGATGAATGCAGGTCTGTTATCTATTTTGTCCTTCCTTTTAGGGGATAATAAATCCTCTCTGTTATATCGGTCAACTTCTTTTTTAATCTTTATAACCTCATTTTTAGAGTAACCTCTAGCTATTAGTCTATGAGCCAGCTCTTCCCTTTCTTTAATGTAATCATTGTTAAGTGAACAATTACGTTTCACTCTCATCATCTGTCCTTTAATAATGCCTTTAAAGACATGTTTTGGATGTCCGCTGGTAGCATAGAGCAGTGCATTACCTGCTATGGGTTTACGGTAGAGTGCTGTATTTACAGAGTTGGATTTAGAATTCCCATATAGTGTAATGTCTAAGAAATTTATCTCCGTTTTGTTCCATTCTTTAGTGAAGCTTAGTCCCATTTTATTATTATTTCCGCCTTCACGGAAAGGTAAAGAAGGGCTAAGGTAAATGCGGGTGTGCGGGTGAAGTATTTGACGAGACCGCCGTGTCAAGTGTTTGTCATATATTGCTAAACTGCACTAATCTCACCTGTGCTCTATTATATGTATCCTGGTATACACCATTCCGACGCTTAAAAAGTATTTCATCCACTTGGTAGCATTATACAAACTCTGCTATAATTTTTGAATTTTTCCTCATTTAACGCTCAATGTGGACATTACTTTAAGGCCACATATCAGTAATTGAATTGTGTATGTGCATTTTTTCTGATAAAATATATGCTCAGCCGATTGTAGATAAAGTTAAAGATAAAAGAAAGTTACATTATCTACGTATATATACTTTCTACCTAACAACTTTTATACAAAACCCATACTGGCTTTAAAATGGAGTTAGCTGCTGATAAACAATATTATTCTTTATGCACTGATGATGACTGGGATTTGGATGATATAGAATTGGAAGATCTATCTAAAGTTTGCATTAAAAATGCTGGACTGGGTGATTTGTTTTCTATGCTTGAGGATTATAAATTAAAAGAGCTTAGACTCCGCATGGACAATTGGACATTCACTAAATACATTGCTAAAGGAATGATACCCCGTGGGTTAAGATTACAAAAGTTCCCCACATTTGAGACAGATGACCAAGACTTCATACCAGAGTGGAATGACATTCTAACGGAGTGCTCCATTAGACTGATGGGACTCTTAATCAAACATAAGACTGCTTTAATATCTAAATATAAAGAAGAAATTTGTGTATTACAAAAGGAACTTAGTAAATTCAGACATGATGATAAATATGTAAAGTTTGATACCATACTACAAGAGACAATTGAAGCTACCAAACGAAATATAATGAACACCAAATATATAAAATATCAAAGAGATAGTAAGGATTATGCTAACAAAACAGTATATGTGTGGCGAAGGAAGTTTAGAAGGGCTATACAGACTAACTTAAAAAACTCCATACAGACACAAGACAAAAGTATTAGTCACATAAAGGAAGATATAACTAGTGAGGGCACACTAACACACAAGAAAAATAGACGTTGGAGGAAAAAAGTAAGATTTAATACAGACAACTGCAATTTCACCGATGAAGAGGGTTCTTCCTCAGGGACAGACTTTTCAAATTCAGAGGGTAGTTCAGAATCCGATTGGGATAGTACACCAATTGAGTTAAGCACCAATCTAGAAGTAACAACAGATATTAATACTCATTTAAATGAAAATATCCAAGCAGGGGGCACAACATTGTGTACCAATGAACAAGGAGCAAAACCAAAAGATAAAAGATCCACAGAGGTTTTTCGGGAGAACTCAGGCATACCCAAAGGAGGG
The DNA here is from genome assembly GCF_027579735.1 of Bombina bombina. NCBI lineage: Eukaryota > Metazoa > Chordata > Amphibia > Anura > Bombinatoridae > Bombina > Bombina bombina. The sequence continues at coordinate 82,580,385 of NC_069502.1, read as the reverse complement.
GGAACACTGACAACACAAATAAAACAAGATTTAGTGGAGAAAAAACAGGAAAGGTACCCCACAAGAGAAAACAAAAACAAAAACAAAAGCAATCGGAAATATGTCTAAACACAGTAATTAATATATCCAGTTATAGACTGAGTGAGACTGAATGTAAAGTCCTTAGTTATGGACTTAATTTTTGTCCATCTAGGGATTTTATTCTCTTTCAGACTATTTTGGATACTAATAAATTTGTTAGATCGCTTACACTAAAGAAACATTTTCTTAAAGAAAATAAAGAAAACAATGTTATAGAACTAAAGACTATGACTGAGAATGACACTACAATAAGTGACAGGACAAATGATTTAACTTTTCAGGACCATTGCATACGCAATGATCTAGAACAGTTAATATCTGAAGGGAATCTAACCTCAATAGAGGAGGAAAGTAAGGATAAACATGTGGGTTTTAAATGTAAATCCAACTTGTATCCTTTACAGTCCAGAGGTAAACCTCTTGAATTATTCCAGAAAAGAGTTGTGGAGGACATGACTACTTTACATCAGCAAAAAACAGGGAAAGCGAATAAAATAAACAACTTAACAAAAAAAGAAAGAGATGCATTGGTAGCCCTAGAGAAAAATGAAAGTATTGTGATAAAACGGGCTGACAAAGGCAGCAGTATAGTAGTTTGTGATAAAACCTGGTATATAGCTGAAGCTCACAGACAGTTGGATGACACCAATGTCTATGAGAAAGTTAGTCATAATCCTCGTATAGATTTCCAGAGACGTCTGTTTAAGATTTTGAGTGAAGGTAGAAGAAATGGTTTTATAGATCAATCCACATTTGAATATTTATATTTTGAACATCCTAGGACTGCTGCGTTTTATCATCTACCAAAAACTCATAAAGGGCTTGAAAATATCAAAGGGAGACCAATTGTATCGGGCAATGGCTCCCTGCTTGAACATTTGTCCGAATGGGTCGATGATATACTGCAGCCATACGTCCTTAAATTAAATAGTTATGTAAAAGACACTACCCATATACTCAACATTTTTAAGAACTATACTTGGAAGGAAAATTATAGTTGGCTTACAGTAGATGCCATATCGTTATATTCCTCAATACCACACTCTATAGGCTTACTAGCCATAGAGTTCTATCTAGACAAAGATGGTAATTTAAATGTAGATTTTAAAAACTATGTACTTAAAATTATTAGGTTTCTGCTTGAACATAATAGTTTTACTTTTGGAAATGACCATTTCATACAAAAACAAGGGACGGCGATGGGGGCGAAATTTGCGCCCTCATACGCAAATCTCGTGATGGGTTGGTTCGAAGAAATCTATATTTATGGAGATACAAATCCCTTCCGCAAACATATAATTCAATATAATAGGTTCATTGATGACCTTATAATAGTTTGGGAGGCAGATGAAATAACAGCTGATAAATTCATTCAACATCTAAATAATAATAAAATGGGACTAAGCTTCACTAAAGAATGGAACAAAACAGAGATAAATTTCTTAGACATTACACTATATGGGAATTCTAAATCCAACTCTGTAAATACAGCACTCTACCGTAAACCCATAGCAGGTAATGCACTGCTCTATGCTACCAGCGGACATCCAAAACATGTCTTTAAAGGCATTATTAAAGGACAGATGATGAGAGTGAAACGTAATTGTTCACTTAACAATGATTACATTAAAGAAAGGGAAGAGCTGGCTCATAGACTAATAGCTAGAGGTTACTCTAAAAATGAGGTTATAAAGATTAAAAAAGAAGTTGACCGATATAACAGAGAGGATTTATTATCCCCTAAAAGGAAGGACAAAATAGATAACAGACCTGCATTCATCACCAAGTATTCGAATCAATACAATGATATATGTAATATCGTAAAGAAATATCTCCCAATTTTATACGGGGATGAAATACTAAAAGAAGTAATTGGTGACGGATGTAAATTTGTCTACAAGAAAAATGATACACTTGCCAATTCACTCTCACCTAGTGTTCTAAAAAATACACAGACACAAACTAATGAAAGTTCATGGCTAAGACATAATGGCAGCTATAGATGTGTTAGCGCCCGCTGTAAAGCATGCGACTACCATAATGTTACCAGTACATTTAGATCCTATACAACAGGAGAAACCTTTCAGATACATGGCTGTCACAATTGTAGTTCAAATTATGTGATATATTTGGCAGAATGTAACTCATGCAAGGGTCAATACGTAGGACTCACTACACGTGATATAAGGACACGTATTAGAGAACATCTGGGAGACATCAGAAATAAAATCCCTTGTTCTGAGTTAAGTCGACATTTTATTGAGGTTCATAACCAGTCAGTCCATTCCTTTAGTTGGAATGTAATAGAAGCAATTAAAACTCCATCTAGAGGAGGAGATAGGTCGCAAATATTGGGTCGACAGGAAGTCTATTGGATCATTAGACTAAAAACCCAAATTCCAAATGGTTTTAATTCAGAATTCGATTTGGTTAACTTTTGGGAATAGCTATCTAAACTATATGATAAAAAGCTTTATGAAGTGTGTACATTCATCTAGATCTATAAAAGTTACTTATGTAAATTTAGTTTGAATAAGAAAGTTCACTATAAGTATCCAGTTTGTATACCTACATATCTGCATATGCTATATGGTTTCCTGTGTCACTGATTACTGCCCATGCTCTGTTTAGCCTAAACCTCTAGTATACATAAAAAACTGTGTATCAATTATACATAACAAATTATGAACCTTTTAAAAGTCCATATAGATGAATACGTATGTTAAGATTTAAACAAATCAACTTATATCCAAGTTTCAATACCCCTAAATACTGTCAAAAGCTTTCCCTATGGAGAGATGAGAGAGCGCATATTGGAAGTTGTGTTTTTTTCTCTCTCCTTTTTCTTATATACGTATACCTATAATGACTTAGGTTCTCTCTTCTTTAAGCCCATTTTTCGAGATTAAATTTATTAACCCCTTAAGGACACAGCCATTTTTCAATTTCTTTCCCTTAAGGACCAGGGCTATTTTTACATTTCTGCGGTGTTTGTGTTTAGCTGTAATTTTCCTCTTACTCATTTACTGTACCCACACATATTATATACCGTTTTTCTCGCCATTAAATGGACTTTCTAAAGATACCATTATTTTCATCATATCTTATAATTTACTATAAAAAAATTTATAAAATATGAGGAAAAAATGGAAAAAAAACACACTTTTTCTAACTTTGACCCCCAAAATCTGTTACACATCTACAACCACCAAAAAACACTCATGCTAAATAGTTTCTAAATTTTGTCCTGAGTTTAGAAATACCCAATATTTACATGTTCTTTGCGTTTTTCGCAAGTTATAGGGCAATAAGTACAAGTAGCACTTTGCTATTTCCAAACCACTTTTTTTCAAAATTAGCGCTAGTTACATTGGGACACTGATATTTTTCAGGAATCCCTGAAAAATTTTTTTAGAAGACATCCCAAAGTAATGATCTAGGCCCATTTTGGTATATTTCATGCCACCATTTCACCGCCAAATGAGATCAAATAAAGAAAAAATTCACTTTTTCATATTTTTTTTTCACAAACTTTAGGTTTCTCACTGAAATTATTTGCAAACAACTTGTGCAATTATGGCATAAATGGTTGTAAACGCTTCTCTGGGATCCCCTTTGTTCATAAATAGCAGACATATATGGCTTTGGCATTGCTTTTTGGTAATTAGAAGGCCGCTAAATGCCTCTGCGCACCACACATGTATTATGCCCAGCAGTGAAGGGGTTAATTAGGGAGCATGTAGGGAGCTTCTAGGGTTAATTTTAGCTTTAGTGTAGTGTAGTAGACAACCCCAAGTATTGATCTAGGCCCATCTTGGTATATTTCATGCCACCATGTCACCGCCAAATGCGATCAAATAAAAAAAAATGTAAATTTTTTTTACAATTTTAGGTTTCTCACTGAAATTATTTACAAACAACTTGTGCAATTATGGCATAAATGGTTGTAAATGCTTCTCTGGGATCCCCTTTGTTCAGAAATAGCAGACATATATGGCTTTTGTGTTGCTTTTTGGTAATTAGAAGGCTGCTAAATGCTGCTGCACATCACACGTGTATTATGCCCAGCAGTGCAGGGGTTAATTAGATAGCTTGTAGGGAGCTTGCAGGGTTAATTTTAGCTTTAGTGTAGAGATCAGCCTCCCACCTGAAAGATCCCACCCCCTGATCCCTCCCAAACATCTCTCTTCCCTCCCCCACCCCACAATTGTCCCCGCCATCTTAAGTACTGGCAGAAACTCTGCCAGTACTAAAATAAAAGGCTTTTTTTTTTTTTTTATGAATTTTTAAAAAAAAAATATATATGTTTAGCTGTGATGGACCCCCCCCTTAGCCCCTAACCTCTCTGATCCCCCCCAAACAGCTCTATAACACTTGCCCACATCCTATTTGCTGCCATCTTGGGTACTGGCAGCTGTCTGCCAGTACCCAATTTGCCTCCAAAAAATGTTTATTTTTATTTTTTTTCATGTAATTAAATGTTTTCTGTAGTGTAGCTGCCCCCCCTAATACCCTCCTCCCTCTCCCCCTCCCAGATCCTTTTGAAAATTATTTCCCCCCCTCCCTCTCCCTCTCTCCCCCCCTCCCTCTCCCTCTCTCCCATTCATAAATTCATTGGTGGCAGTGGCTGTTACGCGATCGCGCGCACATATGCGCGCGCACGCGCGCTCCCTGCAGGCCCCCGCACGCTCCCGGCACCCGGCGTGCACATTGCACATTCAGGAACCGGATGCCGGGTAGCGATGGGCCGCCCACCCGCCTCCCTGAAGCTGCTCCCACCCACCAACGATCGGGCCCATCGCTAGCGGGGCAGAGAGGGCCACAGAGTGGCTCTCTCTGCATCGGTTTGGGAAAAAAGGTATTGCAGTGATGCCTCAATGTTTAAACCCTGATGTCGTACAGGGTACGTCGCTGGTCTTTAAAGACCAGGTTGTGTGCGACGTACCCTGTACGACATGTGTCGTTAAGGGGTTAAAGTGCATTTACTTTAAAAAGAATAATAATAAATTATGATACAATACTATGTTCATCTGATTAACTATATGTATAACACATTAATATCTAATACTTTATTATATATCCTCATAAAATGTAAACGCTGTTGATTATATGAGAGTTAAATATATTTATGTATACCTATATGTAACATATTCACTGACATAATATGTGGAGTTAATAGATTAGATAAAGAGAGATTGTATCTTAGATATTGTGAGCAGTTCACCATAGATAGCAGTTTTCCACATTGCTAGATAGGGTTAAGTATTCAGCTGATTTGGGTTAACATGTAATTTGACACCTATTTAAGCTTCTGTAAAACATACATTAGACATGGTCTATGATTACGGCAAGAGCTAGCCGAAACGCGTTAGACCTTTCTATGCTTTTACAACAACATTTTTTCATGTTTTAACCCTATTCTAATAAAATTCTGTTTTTATTTATCTACAACTGGGACTTTGCCACATTTTTTCTATATTACAAAAACAAACACTAAATTACAAAAAATAAAAAAATATTACAAGAAGTTTAATCTAATTACACCTTATCTAAGCCCCCTAATAAAATAAAAAATCCCCCCAAAATAGTAAAATTCCCTATTGACCTCGCATTCTATTGGCTGATTCAATCAGCCAATCGGATTGAACTTCTTTTACTATTAAATTAACTATTTAATAGCTATTGTACCTAGCTAAAATAAATACAAAGTTACCTGTAAAATAAATATAAATCCTAAAATAGCTACAATGTAATTATTAATTATATTGTAGCTATCTTAGGGTTTATTTTATAGGTAAGTATTTAGTTTTAAATAGGAATAATTTAGTTAATAATATTAATATTATTTAGATTTATTTAAATAATAATTAAGTTAGGGGGTGTTAGGGTTAGACTTAGGTTTAGGGGGTAATATATTTAATGTAGGTGGCGGCGGTGTAGGGGGGTCAGATTAGAGGTTAATATATTTAATGTAGGTGGCGGCAGTGTAGGGGGGTCAGATTAGGGGTTAATAAATTTAATGTAAGTGGCGGCGGGGTCCGGGAGAGCCAGTTTAGGGGTTAAACCCTTTATTTAGATACGGCGGGGTCCGGGAGCGGCGGTTTAGGGGTTAATACTAGGATAGGTTTATTGTAGTGTGGGCTATTGCGGTTTAGGGGTTAATAATTTGGCTTATTGCGCTGTGGGGGGTTGTCGGTCTAGGGGTTAATACATTTATTATTAGGAGTGAGAGGGGGGATTACGGATATAGGGGTATACGCGTCAAGCTTATTTTTGAGAGGCGTGTTAAACAGCTACGGGAGATTTAATACTTTAGTTAGTTTTTTTAGGCGCAGGCAGTTTCTAAAGTGTCGTAAGTCACTGGCGACTCCAGAAATTTGTAGTTACGCTCATTTCTGGACATCGCTAGTTTGTCTGACTTACGGCACTTTAGCAACTGCCGGCGGGGTATATGTAATACCCAGATGTGCGAGGTGAAACTACGGGCGGCGCGGGTTCCTTCACTTGCACCGAAAACTACGCCGTATATCGGATTGCGCCCCATATCGTTTGCACACCCCACTCATAATCTAGCCATAAATATTTATCTTTGTATTAAAATATCTACAAAATCTCAGTGCAAAGAAAAAAAAAAAGGCTGTATGTAGCACCGTCTTTAGGGAATACTGAGCAAATATAAAGTTGACATTTTCACTTGAACCTTTTCTCTAATTTGCAGCTTTCCTATTTCCCCAAGGTAAGCTGAATATTTTTCTCAGCTTATGTAATGCATTTGAAAAATGCTAACAACCCAAATTTTCTTTCTTTGGTTACAAATCTTACCACAAATTCAGAACTGACAAAGAAAAAGTATTCTTAATTAGTACCAAATATTAGAATAATATGTTATTGTGTGTTGCACTTTGTTGGTTAAGACAACATTTTTGTTAAAAACAAAAAAGTGTTGAAAAAAACAACAAGCTTTAGCTGTAAGACTTTTTTTCTTTTCATCTGGTTGCATTTAAATTTAAAACACTCTACTTTTTAAAGGGACACTGAACCCAATTTTTTTCTTTCATGATTCAGATAGAGGCATCTACTTATCAAGCTGTCAAAGGCAAATACGCTGGAATTCCACAGCGTATTTGTGGCGAGCCTGATTCCCCTTAGTTATCAAACCCTACAGACCGGCAAAAGTAGAATTTTGTGACGTAACATACAATCCGCCGGACTCAGTCCAACACAGATCGATGGTTACGTCATTACAGATGTTCTGAATGCAAATTCGGCACAATCTGACTACTTTTGCTAGTTATCAAATTTCTACCAGGTACGCGCGGCACTATTCCGGCCCAGCGTACCTGGTTTTCAATCTGCTGCCCTGGAGGCTGCGGATGCCATAGGAATCAATGGGAGTCTTAAAGCAGCGAAAGCTTATGTTCGCTGCTGCCCGATATCCCATTGATTCCTAAGGTAACATTTACACCTAACACCGTAACATGTGCCACAAGTCTAAACACCCCTAAACTGCCCCCCCCTACACCACCGCCACCTACATTATACGTATTAACCCCTAATCTGCCTCCCCCTACACCGCCGCCACCTACATTATACTTATTAACCCCTAATCTGCCACCCCCTACACCGCTGCCACCTATATTATACTTATTAACGCCTAATCTGCCCCCCCTACACCGCCGCTACCTACATTATACTTATTAACCCCTAATCTGCCACCCGACACCGCCATCACCTACATTATACTTATTAACCCCTAATCTGCCGCCCGACACCGCCGCCACCTATATAAAGTTATTAACCCATAATCTGCCCCCCTACACCGCTGCCACCTACATTATACTTATTAAACCCTAATCTGCCACCTCCTACACTGCCGCCACTATCTTAATTTTATTAACCCCTAAACCTAAGTCTAACCCTAACCCTAGCACCCCTTAACTTAAATATAATTTAAATAAATCTAAATAAATATTCCTATCATTAAATAAATTATTCCTATTTAAAACTAAATACTTACCTATAAAATAAACCCTAAACTAGCTACAATATAACTAATAGTTACATTATAGCTAGTTTAGGGTTTATTTTTATTTTACAGGCAAGTTTGTATTTATTTTAACTAGGTGCAATAGTTATTAAATAGTTATTAACTATTTAATAACTTCCTAGTTAAAATAAATACAAATATACCTTTAAAATAAAACCTAACCTAAGTTACAATTACACCTAACACTACACTATAATTAAATAAATTCCCTAAACTAAATACAATTAAATATAATTAAATAAAATTATCTAAAGTACAAAAGCCCCCCCACTAAATTACATAAAATAATAAACAAATTACAAGATTTTAAAACTAATTACACCTAATCTAATCCCCATAACAAAATAACCCCCCCCCCCCCAAAATAAAAAAAACACTAACCCCTTGAAGATCACCTTACCGGGAGAAGTCTTCACCCAAGCGGGACAAAGTCCTCAACGAACCCGGCAGAAGTGGTCCTCCAGACGGGCAGAAGTGGTCCTCCAGATGGGCAGAAGTCTTCATCCAGACAGCATCTTCTATCTTCAGCACATGTGCACGAAACGCATCTGCGGGTGACCTTGTCTGCCAACCTGATTGTTCTTACTGTGTGCTGACCTTTATATGTTTTTATGGAATTTAAATAAACAGATGGATTTTACCTATAAAATGTATAGTGCGCTATTTTCTTGAATGCATGCTATTTACTTTTATGACATGTGGAGCAGACAATTAGCAGCATTTACACCTGGACTCCAGGGAAGTCTTTCCCTCCCATTCTCTATTGTGCCGCATCTAGGAGGTTACGACTATAGACGTAAGTGAGCGCTCCTATTTACAGAGGTCCTACATGTCTTCATGAAGCTTCAATCAGCCCGCCAAAATCTGCAGTCTGTCTCTCGCCCTACTATTGCTCAGTGCATGTAGATAGTGGGTCTGATAGTGGCTGCATCATATGCCATTCCATTTGCAAGATTTCATTTATGTCCACTACAAGCATACATGCTAAGGCAGCGGGATGGCAACCACTCCAATCCGTCCCAATTAATTAATTTAGACCCAATAGCCAGACAATCTCTGTCTTGGTGGATATCCCCCACTCCAGTGTCTTAGGGGATGAGTTTCATGGGAAATTTTAACCACAGACGCCAGCTTGTCAGGTTGGGGTGCAGACCAGGGGTTCTGACAGTCGAAGGGAGTTTGGAGTTAGGCGATCAACCTGCTAATAAATGTTTTGGAGCTCCATGAAATCTTCAGGGCTCTTCAGGCTTGGCCTCTTCTTACTTCAGTTACTTTCATTTACTTTCAGTGAGACAACAACACGGCGGTAGCCTATATCAATCATCAGGGGGGCAACCACAGTAGTCTAGCAATGAAGGAGGTGTCACGTATCCTGAATCGGCAGAGGTTCACCAGTGCGCCATCTCAGTCATTCACATTCCCGGAGTCAACAACTGGAAAGTGGATTACCTGAGTTGTCAGACCTTACACTCAGTGAAATGGTCTCTTAGCCAGAAGAATTTTGACCAGTTGGTGCACCGCTGGGGAAATAGACCTAATGGCGTCTCATCTAAACCACAAACTTCCCAGATACAGGTAGCGGTTAAGAGAACCCTAGCAGTATCTTGGTCTTAGTTTATCTGTTTTCTCCAATTTTGCTTCTTTCAAGGGTTATTACTCGGATCAAACAGGAAGAAATTTCTACAATATTGATAGCCCCGGCATGGCTTTCTTAGACTCCACAGCTTGGGTATTAGTTCCCAACAGTAAGGTCTAGTGGTCTCTCCCCACCTTAAGAAAGAAAACATAATTTATTCTTACATGATAAATTCCTTTTTTTGTTGGTGGTTAGAGTCCACAAACCTGCCCATTTTCCTAGTAAGCATCAGTTTCTAGTTTGCACCTCTTTACCCTACTATCTTTCTTATTTGACTCATCCTATCCTTGGCTATATGTAATACTGGGAGGTTAAGGGAAGTGGGAGAGATACTTAAAGCTCTAGTGTAGGCTATCTTTGCCTCCTGGTAGCCCTCTGATGAATTCCCAACAGTACGGTCTCATGGACTCTCACCACCAAGAAAGAAAGGAAGTTATCAGGTAAGAATAAATTATGTTATTTTTATGGATTCTCTATTATTAGAATCAATTGTTATTTTCAGTAGCCAAGTAGGCTTATTAAAAAAAGAATCAACGTTCCCCTAATGCAGTCATTTTTCACATTAATCTTACTCCATGGACTGCTCCAGGTTGATTCTGATTATTTAAATACACTTTAACGCTTCCTCTGTGGGTGACTAATTTGGCTCTATTTATGAAGTTGCAGACACAGCTTTGGAGTATGCTCAGAGGTGGTTGTTATAAAATATCCCTGACTTACCTGTCCAGGCTGATTGACAAGCCAATTGATTGTATGAGAGCAAAGGCAAGGCTGGACAAGCACTTGCTTGTGCAACACTAAGGGGCCTATCTATCAAGCTCCGAACGGAGCTTGAAGGCCCGTGTTTCTGGCGAGTCTTCAGACTCACCAGAAACGCAAGTTATGGAGCAGCAGTCTAAAGACCGCTGCTCCATAACCCTGTCCCCCTGCTCTGATGAGGCGGACAGGAATCGCCACAATTCAACCCGATCGAGTACGATCGGGTTGATTGACACCCCCTGCTTGTGGCCATTGGCCGCGAGTCTGCAGTGGGCGGCGTTGCACCAGCAGCTCTTGTGAGCTGCTGGTGCAATGCTGAATATGGAGAGCGTATTGCTCTCCACATTCAGCAATGTCTGTCGGACCTGATCCGCACTGTCGGATCAGGTCCGACAGACATTTGTTAAATTGGCCTCTAAATGTAGGTAGCATCCAAAAGCAGCAAACAGGTTGCCTGGCTGGGTAACTTGCTTGCCTACTAGTTGTTAAATGGGGCCTGTCAAAAATGTAAAAGAATGATTATGCATGGTAGCAGATGAATACCATATCCTTATATAACTTCAATAAATGTATCTCACTTTCAGACAAATATTTATTTTCAAAGATTAATAAGGGGACACTAAAGTCAAAATTAAACTGTCATGATTAGACATGTGTAGCGTTAAAAAATTTGGTTTGTCCGAATCTTTGGGCAAAAAAAGAGGCATGATTTGTAATCCAATACGTATTCCGATCTTACCTGATTTTATCCGTGTGTACTTGTAGACTTCAACTGTGTGAAGTAAGAACTTGATGTGTGGAGACTTTTTGCAGACAAAACCGAAGTGTGTAAATATGCTGTTTTAGTTTTAATTTTATGCGCAATTTAAATATATATATATATATATATATATATAAATATATATATATAAATGTATACTGTATATTAAACATGTGTGCGATTGAAAAAAATTTTTGGTTCATTTCATTTCGATTCGTTTTTGTTTTTTTCGGTTCAATATAGTCGGATTGATTTGTTATGCATCAGTAATTCGTTTCGGTTACATTCATGACGCGCCAAATTGGGAAATTCTGATTAATTTGCAAATGTTATCGAATTATTCGTCATTTCGGATCGATTCGTTATTTCTGAGATATTAGTTATATTCCATTAAATCGTTATTTCGGAACTTATTCGGTTCTATAATTTCGGATACATTTGTTTTCTAATCGATTCGATAATCAATATTATTAATACATTTATTACACTGTTAAAATGACTGTAATATTAATAAATAAATGTACTATTTCATTTAAACACTTATCCTTACTATTATTCAGACTGTGCAGCCAATCAGGCAGCATGACAATTATGCTTGCATCACCCCTGCACACTATAGCCACACCCATGTAACTAATATCTTAGTTTTATTTTGTGAGTAGAAGAGCAGGTTGTTGTAGTTACTAGTGAGAGATATGTCTGTAAGAGAAATTGTGGATGTGGTAGGTAGGGTTCATGGAGGTGATAGGGACAGTAGAGTTAGGGATAGTGGAGTTACTAGGGAGAGTAGAGGTAAGGATTTTGGAGGTAGAGAGAGTGGACGTACGGATAGGGACCGTTGAGTTAGGGAGAGTATAAGCAATAGGGAGAGTGAGCATAGAGGTAGGGATAGGCACCATGTAGGTAGGGAGAGGGACCTTGGAGGTACTAGGGAGAGGGTAGGTAGGGAGAGGCATGGTGCAAAAAAGCACACCAATGCCAAAGTAGTCCACCATAAGAGGAGGAGGACACCTACATCCTCTGAGGAGAGTGCTGAAGAGGAGGAACAGCAGCCAGCAGCAACACCCAGGCATAGAGGGCCAATCTTCCCACATGAAGAAAATCTGGCACTTGTGGCTTCTGTGATCAAAGTCAAGCACATTTTATTTGCTTCTGATGTGTCATGGAACACAGTGATGCTGTGTATGCAGTTGGAGCAGCGGACAGGACAGCCGCCTGTGTCAGGCACCGGTAAGTTTAAAAAACCATTTTCTTTTATAGTAAAAAAGTAACTAGTATTAAAGCCTGTGTGTACACAGACCAAAATGTGTACGGAAAGAAATAAAGTAAACCTCTTAGGAGGCATTGTGCACTTTTGCACATTTATCTCTAGCACACATTCACCCTTAAAGGGACAGTCAACCTAATGTTTTATAATTCTTGTAAAATATACATAATCCCTTTATTACAATACCCATTCCCTCATTTATCACAGAAAACATGGCTATATTATATTATTAATAATACACTTTTTTAACTCTGTGTGATTACCTTGTTTTTCTGCCCCTGATCACATGACTATCTATTGACTTGCATTTAAGACAATTAGTGCTGTGTTGTTAGAATCCACAATGTTATCTATATGTCTCACATGAATTCGCTTCCCCTGATGTGGGGTACACACTATGCATAAATAAATAGAACAATCTCGCTACTTTTATATACAGTAGATAGCGGCAGAGAGAGGCCCAGGCTAGCAGAGTCATACAACGTCCTTAAAGGGATATATTACTAAACCCAAATTTTTTAGCTAGACCATGCAATTTTTTAAGCTACTTTCAAATTTACTCCTATTATCAATTTGTATTCATTCTCATGGCATCTTTATTTGAAAAATCAGGAATGTAAGGCAAGCTTAAGAGCTGTTCCATTTTTGGTTCAGCACCTGGGTAGTGCTTGCTGATTCTTGGTTAAATGTAGCAAACCATTCATCAAGCTCTACCCAGCTGCTGACCCAAAAATGTGCCAGCACCTAACCTGACATTCTTGCTTTTTCAAATAAAGATATCATGAAAACGAAGAAAAATTGCTAATAGGAGTAAATAAGAAACTCGCTTAAATTTGCAGCTCTATCGTGAAAGAAAAAACTTTGGGTTTAGTATCCCTTTGAAGGCTTAATGAGTAGCGCCGTCCTCATGCTTGTCTTGCGCAGTCTCCTCTACTGCGCATTCAGCGTTGGTTGTTACATTTTTAAGGCCAGGTATGTTTTTCTCGTGCTGCAGTCTCACTCTCTACTGCGCATGAATGCATCGGCCAAACATACCTGGCCATTTATAATATAGGATTATTATTGGACCACTCATGCAGCATAATCACATAATTAAGAAGTGCATGATAAAAATACAATGCAATTATAACACTTTTAATTTTAATTTTATAATATATATATAATATATATAAGTCCAATTTTTTTTTATCGGCCCCTGTATTATGTGACAGATATCATCTATTCACAGACTAGTATGTATACCCTGTGAGCTTCTGCACATTCTCAGTATGATATAGTTCTCAATAAAGTGTGTATATAAAAAGACTGTGCAAATTTAGATAAATAAAGTAAATTATAAAATGAATAGTCTTAAAGGGACCTGAAAACAAAACATTTTCTTCCATGATTCATATAGAGAATACAATTTTAATTTTAATTAATTACTTAAATTATTTAATTTGCTTTCTTCATTGTTATTCTTTGCTGAAAGGCTTATCTAGGCAAGCTCAGAAGCAGCAGAGAACCTAGGTTCTAGCTGTTGATTGGTGGCTGCATATAGTATATATATATATATATATATATATATATATATATATATATATATATATATATATATATATATATATATAGGGAAAACTATAAACATCAGGGGCAAGATTACATATGCGGCGTTGCCCGCAAAAGCCGGCAACGCCGGTTTTTACGTGGTTTTGGTATCACATATACAGCGCCGCATATATATGCGGCGTTTATATTTCACCCGTCGCCCACAATTTTTACTCCCATAAGCTAACATAGATCTGTGTCACAAATCGGTATCACATATTTAGCGCAAGGACTTACACAGCAAAAATGGAGAAATTTTACTCCATTTTCATCTCACCACACATAGGCAGGTGCAGCAAGACTTGAGCTGAGTATGTGAGCACCGTAACCCTCTGAAAATAGTAACTAACACCTAACGCACGTGCAATATCTATCTACCTCCTGAAAATAACATGAGACATGAGGAGAAAGGATACACTCGTATCCCAACAGTGGCAGCCTCTGGAAGTAGAGATTTGTCCACTACTCCTCCACGTAAGTTATGACAAACTACAGATATAAACAAACAGGACACCCAATCATTGACTGTACATTTTAGTGCACATAGGCTTTACTCTAGAAAACAACATCATCTAAAATTAATTTATTACAGGATATTTGTAAAAAAAATGTGAAAATTGAATATAAATTTTCTTTGAAAATTATTTACAATCATGTTATACATTTTTTTAGGTACCTGCTTCCAGGAGGGATAGAGTAGAATTTGAACTGACATTCAAAACTAAAATATGTCCATACTGGATATTTAAATATAATTTAGACTAATGTATACAATGTTGTAGATAGGCTGTGGCTGTGTTTTTAGATAGGAAATAAACCTTTTAGGGAGACTCTTTCTCTGTCTGTACAACATAGGCTTTACTCTAGAAAACAACATCACCTAAAATGAATTTATTGCAGGATATTTGTGAAAAAAAAAATTGAAAATCGAATATAAATTTTCTTTGAAAATTATTTACAATCGTGTTATACATTTTTTAGGTACCTGCTTCTAGGAGGGATAGAGTAGAATTTGAATTGACAGACAAAATAAAAATATGTCCATACTGGATATTTAAATATAGTTTAGACTAATGTATAACATTTTGTAGATAGGCTATGGCTGTGTTTTTTTAGATACGAAATAAACACAATTACTTGAACATAGTCACTGTGAAGCTTTCTTGACGGTCCATTTTATGGATGTATGTTCTGTAATCCTTAAAATTTCCAAAGTATTAAAGGGACATTCCAGTCAAAAATGAAATGCACATAGATTTATTACGTCTTTGAATAGGAACATACTTGCAATATACATGTATTGGCAAAAATGCTTCTAGTAAAATTTATCACTGTTTTAGTGTTAACATTTTTCTCTGCACGTGCATGTGAAGCATAACTAGATATTGTCACTGCACCCACATTTTTAATAATGCAGCTGCTCAGATTTGCATTTTTGCTAATGCAGGTATTTTACAAAATTGCTTCTGTTCAATACCGAAATGCACCCATGTGGTTTCCAATTTTGGCTGGAATATCCCTTTAAGGAGTATGACCTGTGTCCCCCTATATCTACAATACATATGTTTTAAAACAAAAATTAAATTACATTTTCAGAATGGTTAGGTTCATGAATTAATCCGTCTCTAAAGTAAGCAACATTAAAGGGATATTATTACTAAATCAAAATGTTAGATTTCATGATTCAGAATCAGATACACTATTGTCCCTTTAAGGTCAAATACAGCGCACTTTAAATAGGGTACCAACCAGGAGTCTCATACCATAACAACATATGGGTGCATGCATTGCATACTACATGCTCTTTATGGAACCTTTGATGAAGGGCAATTATAGCAATTAGCATGAACAATAAATGTACCTGTAAACATTCGGCCACAATAGGTTTACATATGGACTTAGATATATATCTTCACCTTTATTGGAAACCGTTGCTCTGTTAATGATGTGTTTCCAAGAGAGTTACTGACTGTCTACGCTGCCTACTGCAAAGTTCAAACTCTGAGGGCTCGATGATTGAAAGCTCTCTGGGCTGGCGAGATTATTAATGAATGCTCGCCAGTCCTTCTATTTCCCTGGTGGAATGATCTAAAGCCATTTTTTACCCTGAAAACAGGGTGTCTCGCTAAGGGGCGTATACTGCATTTTCATATAAAATGTGCACAACAAAATTCGTATTTTCAACATTGTACAAAACAAATATTTGAACCATTCACACAAAAATAAGCAGAGAAAAATTGTATTGTTAAGGTGCATCAAAAACTGTAACAAAACTCTTCACCAAAAATCGTATGTTAACAAAAAAGTAAAATTAGTATGCAATTTAAACAGGAATAAATCAAATTAAATATGCACAGCGTAAATCGTAATTGTAGTACACTGGATGTGCAAAAATCACACAGAAATGTGAAATTATAAATACAAAATGCAAAGCGTAATTGTTGTTTTTTCGTAAAATGGGCTGAACATGGGCGTTCCATGGGCGTATATGAAAATGTCTCTCTAATCCCAGCGTAATTCTATAAAGATTTTCGCACTGCAGATCTCACAGTTTTTTCTCGCCAACTAAAAGGTGGCGAGTTTTTCTCAAAATAATACGAACACTAATAACCCCAAAAGAAAAACAAATGCATACTAAAATATAGGCGAATGTAAGATGCTATAAGCAGAAAGCAGCGTAATGTGAGTTATATTGGCTGCAGGATTTTAATTTTAAAGTGCTCCCCCTGCTAACTTCGCACTAAGGAGCGAAGTTTCACTATCCAGTGAGCTCCATTACTTTTAATAGGAGCCATCTCGCAACTCGCAGGGACTGCCCCTTTTTTACGATCATTCCACTGGGACAGCCCTGCGAGAGTCGGCGTGAAAAAGTAGCTTTGAGCAGGCGATGTTTACGTCATCAAGCCCTGAATCTTCGAAAAGGTTAACTTACTCAATGCTTACCCTTATACCCAGGAATTTACCTTCTGTATTATTGACTATTTGAATCTTCAGTTTATAATGTATATGTAATTATGTAATGATGGTGAAATTAATAGCTCTGCTACTTATTATTTTACTGAGGTTTAAGTTTAAACCTTCTTTAGACCCATATGAGCTGTACTAAATTACCCTTTTCTTTTTAAAAATTATAATAATATGTGATTTTTCCTTTCAGATTACCATCTCAAAGTGTTTAAAGGGACAGTCAACACTTACTTTAACATGTTTTTATATTGAAAATAACAAAACGGAGGTCCGCCTACACTATACCCCTCCTGCCTTGCCGCCTTGCTTCTGTCCTAATCAGCGGCGCTAACTACTCTAATACCCGGTAAATATGGATGCCGGACTCCCCCCACCATTACGTAGCTGCCTTCTTCTTCAACTGATAAGCAAATCAGAATCCAGTCCTCGGACTGAAATTGCACGCGCTTGCAATTTCTGTCCGATGCCTGGATTCTGATTTGCTTATCAGTTGAAGAAGAAGGCAGCTACGTAATGGTGGGGGGAGTCCGGCATCCATATTTACTGGGTATTAGAGTAGTTAGCGCCGCTGATTAGGACAGAAGCAAGGCGGCAAGGCAGGAGGGGTATAGTGTAGGCGGACCTCCGTTTTGTTATTTTCAATATAAAAACATGTTAAAGTAAGTGTTGACTGTCCCTTTAATGTCCCTTTAAAAGGACATGAAACCCACATGTTTTCTTTCATGATACAGATAGACCATGGAATTTTAATTTTTTTCCCAATTTATTTCTATTTTTTTTCCCCCTTCTCTTTGTATCTGCTGTTAAAAAGGTTTACCTAGGTAGGCCTAGAACTTTTGTGATTGACTTTCAGCTAGCTCCCAGTAGAGAATTTCTGCTCCTTCAACAAAGGATGCCAAGTGTAAGAAGCAAATTAGATAATAAAAGTAAATTGAAAAGTTTCTTAAAATTGTGTTATCTATGTGAATGATACAATAAAAATCTTGGGTTTCATGTTCCTTTAAATGCAGTTTTGCTATTAGGAGTCATTTCTAAAATGTTTTTTTTATATGATGAATGCAAATAGCACTGACTTTATGCTCCATTTATATTATTTATGAGCTTGGTGACGATAAAACAACTCAGCTGCTACTTTTTACAGTTGAAAAGCCAGTAGATTATCTCTGGATAGGGAAATGTAATTCATGACTGCTCAGCTGAAATTATACTGATAAGGTCACTTTTTTGCATGTGTGGGCTTCAAAAAAAATATAAATAACAAAAGGAAAATGCTTTGAGTCTGACAAGGTTCAATCCCATTACTCTCATGAAAACAAAATTTAAAGGGACATGAACTCAATTTTTTCTTTCATGATTTAGAAAGAACATACAATTTTAAACTACTTTCTAATTTACTTCTATTATCTATTTTGCGTCATTCTCTTGATATCCTTTGCTGAAAAGCATATCTAGATAGGCTCAGTAGCTGCTGATTTGCGCCTGCACATAGACTCCTCGTGCGATTGGCTCACCCATGTGCATTGCTATTTCTTCCACAAAGAATATCTAAAGAATGAAGCCAATTAGAAGTAAATTGAAATGTTGTTTAAAATTGTATTCTCTACCTTAATCATGAAAGAAAAATTTGGGGTTTAGTGTCCCTTTAAAAGGACATTAAAGTCGAAATTAAATTTAAATAGACTGGATAGAGCATTTACTTTTAAACAAACTTTCCAATTTAGGACCAGATTACAAGTGGAGCATTATTTATTACGCCTGCTCAAGCGTTAACTCTTTTTTTGCTAACGTTGTGTAGCACTCGTATTACAGATTGAAAGTAAACAAGCTTAAAAAGCTGAACTTAGAAAATCACGCGTGGGATAACTTATTCCCCCATAAAAGTCAAGGAAGCAAAAAAAATTGAAAAAAAAACCCCTACTTGCACGCAAACCCGATCGCATATTATCAAGTGCGCTAACCCAACATGAAAATATGAATATTTCACATTCCAATGTTCTTCACATAGCAGAATATGTTCTATTTTTTCATAAATACATATTTCTACATATATTGGATGGTATTTTGCACAAACATATATTTATATCTATATATATATATATATATATATATATATATATATATATATCAAAGGATAAACAGCGCTTATAGATTTTCTTAAAAACTGTATATATTATAGAGTCTCGACAGTATTGGTTGGTAAAAGTAGATAAGAGGAAAAAATATATATGGTCATATGCTTGTATAATAAAGTCTTAGATGAGATATGGAGATCCAGGTGTAGTGTAGGAGTATTAGATACCCTTACCAAAAGTTACCTCAATCCTATGAGGTAAGTTTGCCGCATTGGAGGATGTATCTGATGATTGGATGAGTCCTAGGTATTCTGATCTGTATAGTTTCGCTGCCTCTTGGAGTAGAATGGGATGTGGGTCCCCTTTGTGCTGGTTTTCTTAGAAAACTTCCTGGGCTTGTTGCCTCTTGGAGCTTGGTTCTCTTGTCTTGGTATGAACTTTCTTGTCCTGACTTCCAATGACAGATAAAACCTCGCAGCGCAGTGTCACGAATCACGAGGTTTTATCTGTCATTGGAAGTCAGGACAAGAAAGTTCATACCAAGACAAGAGAACCAAGCTCCAAGAGGCAACAAGCCCAGGAAGTTTTCTAAGAAAACCAGCACAAAGGGGACCCACATCCCATTCTACTCCAAGAGGCAGCGAAACTATACAGATCAGAATACCTAGGACTCATCCAATCATCAGATACATCCTCCAATGCGGCAAACTTACCTCATAGGATTGAGGTAACTTTTGGTAAGGGTATCTAATACTCCTACACTACACCTGGATCTCCATATCTCATCTAAGACTTTATTATACAAGCATATGACCATATATATTTTTTCCTCTTATCTACTTTTACCAACCAATACTGTCGAGACTCTATAATATATACAGTTTTTAAGAAAATCTATAAGCGCTGTTTATCCTTTGATATATATCCTCCTATATTGTATAGACTTTGTCTATTACACAATATTTGTACTCAAATAGCTGCTCTATGAGATTTTCAGACCTCTGACTAGCGCATCTTATTAGAGTAACGCTTGTTTCTACTCACTGACACTGAGTGGTAACATTCTACTTATATCTAGATATATATATATATATATATATATATATATATATATATATATATAGTTAATCACAAAAGATGACTGCACTCGCTGGGTTTAGTTTCAAAAGAAATATGACCAGATAAATGAACAGTGTGCAATATAAAGCAACTAAGCCCCACCCATCAATTCATTAGTGAAAATTGCGCCAAAAAGTACGTAACCATGGCAACCTGTAAATTACCCAATCTGCAATAATACCACCATATGGTGTGTGCTAATTACATAATAATACAGTGTGCAAACAATATACATAAATCATATGTACAACATCAAAGAAAGCAATAAAAACATGTCAGTGCAAACTAGAGAAATAAAGTGCCCACATACAATAATGTGTATACCATACTGAAATCTCTACCAGTAAGAGTTATGAATACATGGATAGTTAATATGCCCACAATTAAAACCTGCAAAGTTGATAGTAGTACACAGATCACAAATTCACATCAAACATCAGTATCACATAGATCATAAATATTAAAATACATCAGGTTTGCAGGGGATCAAGAGTAAACAGAGTACGGTGTAACCGTATATGGAAAACAGTAGTAAATCAAACTCAAATAGTATCAATCAGCACCTGGATCACTTGCACGCCACATAGGGGTACCACTAAACCCTACCAAATATAGAATGAAAGTCCAAAGGATGTGGCAGCAATAAGTGAATTCAAATGGTCATTATTTAAGCACAACAAGCAAAGCAGCAACGTTTTGGGAGCATCCTCCCTTTGTCAAGCATAAAACATTGTGGTAACAAGCATCTTAATATACCGACCCCCACCAGAGGGCAGCAGAGAGACAATTTCCTAATTTACAGAAATTCATTTAACCCATTCATACCTTTCAGGTTAATACAAAGAATTACCACATAAATATACAACAAGGATACAGATAAAAATATTAAAAAATAATAATTTGTATACATTCAATATATTGATACAGTGTTAACTATATATACAGCAAGGATAAATTCTTTAGGCACAGGAATAATCATTATTAAAGATGATATATTAGTTAGGGATATTATTGAGAATTATAAAAAACAGTAATAAATGTTTTATTACTAGTATAGAAAATTTCAAACCAGATATTATACATTTTATTATAGGAACACAGTCAAGTCCCAGTCTTTGTTAAGACCCACTGGTTGCAGAGTATTCAATTCAAATATCCAGAATCTCTCCCTTTGATGGAGCATTAACTCCCTATTACCTCCTCTCCTAGGGCTGGGAACAAAATCAATTACTTGAAAACGAAGTTGGTTAATGGCATGACCTACTGAGTTAAAGTGACAGGCTATGGGAGACTTTTCGTTCTGTGTCCTAATAGTGCTCTTATGCTCAATTATTCTGTCCCTAATGGACCTAGTAGTCTCTCCTACATAGCTCCGCCCACAAGGGCACTTAATCAAGTAGATTACAAATTTCAGGGGACAGCCATGGGTTCCAGCTTCGCCCCCAACTGTGCTAATTTGCTAATGGATTTTGAAGAAATATTTGTATATTCCAATAGAGACTTCATTCGATATGGCGCCTGTTGGTGGCGCTATATCGATGATGTCTTTGGAATTTGGTTGGGCGACGCTGGAACCCTGAGGGCTTTTGTTAATGATTTGAACAACTCCATGGTGCACTTAAAATTTAAGTTATCCCTTAGTGAAGAAGAAATTGTATTTTTAGATACTAGGGTTATTAATACAGGAGGGTCTTTAACAATAGATCTATTCCGGAAACCCACTGACCGTAATAGCATTTTACATTTTGACAGTGCTCACCCTTTGTCTTTACTAAAGGCTTTACCTAGGAGTCAATTGTTAAGAGTACATAGAATTGTGACTGATGATCAACAACTATTTGACTTAAGAATAGGGAAAATGAAGAATAGTTTTTTAGAACGTGGTTATCCTAAAACGATTTTGGAAAAAGAGGCAAAATCTGTCTCTCTTATCCCTAGAGCTACACTATTGTCTACTGACCCAAAAAAAAAAAAAAAGAAAGGAGGCTAAAGGGGGTGAATCTAAGAGAATGGTTTTTGTGTCAGAATTCAATTGTCATAGCTACAGGATTAATGACATTATTAGGAAACATTGGCCTCATTTGTCCAAATGTTATCCTAATATTTCTGAGTTTGTAGAAAATCCAATGTCTGCCTTTAAAAGAGGCTATAACTTGCAACAGAAATTGATTAGGGCTGATATTGGATCCTCTAAGATTAAGGATTGCCAAAGATATTTGACTGACAGGATTAGGGGTTGTTATCCATGTCTGGGATGTTCATGTTGTGGTAACATGATTAAAGGATCTGTTTTTTATCATCCCAGTTCAGGCAAAAAATATCAGATTAAGAATTTCTATACCTGTCACTCAAAATTTGTAATCTACTTGATTAAGTGCCCTTGTGGGCGGAGCTATGTAGGAGAGACTACTAGGTCCATTAGGGACAGAATAATTGAGCATAAGAGCTCTATTAGGACACAGAACGAAAAGTCTCCCATAGCCTGTCACTTTAACTCAGTAGGTCATGCCATTAACCAACTTCGTTTTCAAGTAATTGATTTTGTTCCCAGCCCTAGGAGAGGAGGTAATAGGGAGTGAATGCTCCATCAAAGGGAGAGATTCTGGATATTTGAATTGAATACTCTGCAACCAGTGGGTCTTAACAAAGACTGGGACTTGTCTGTGTTCCTATAATAAAATGTATAATATCTGGTTTAAAATTTTCTATACTAGTAATAAAACATTTATTACTGTTTTTCATAATTCTCAATAATATCCCTAACTAATATATCATCTTTAATAATGATTATTCCTGTGCCTAAATAATTTATCCTTGCTGTATATATAGTTAACACTGTATCAATAAATATATTGAATGTATACAAATTATTATTTTTTAATATTTTTATCCTTGTTGTATATTTATGTGGTAATTCTTTGTATTAACCTGAAAGGTATGAATGGGTTAAATGAATTTCTGTAAATTAGGAAATTGTCTCTCTGCTGCCCTCTGGTGGGGGTTGGTATATTAAGATGCTTGTTACCACAATGTTTTATGCTTGACAAAGGGAGGATGCTCCTGAAACGTCGCTGCTTTGCTTGTTGTGCTTAAATAAAGACCATTTGAATTCACTTATTGCTGCCACATCCTTTGGACTTTCATTTTATGCAAAACAGTAGGCCATGTTTTAAATAACAAAGGAGATATCGTCCTAAGTGTAGCACTGTAACGAAAGTAAACCGTAACTCATGTGCGATCATAGAGTACTGTGTGCAAGGTATACATCGGTGTACGCGTTGTATCGGATTAAATGTGATTCATAAATAAGTGAAAATAGACAGCATTTATCAGATCCGTGTGTCAGAAATAACATAGGCCTAGATTTGGAGTTTTGCGGTAGAAGGGCTGTTAACGCTCCGCGGGCTTTTTTCTGGCCGCACCATAAATTTAACTCTGGTATCGAGAGTTCAAACAAATGCTGCGTTAGGCTCCAAAAAAGGAGCGTAGAGCATTTTTACCGCAAATGCAACTCTCGATACCAGAGTTGCTTACGGACGCGGCCAGCCTCAAAAACGTGCTCGTGCACGATTCTCCCATAGGAAACAATGGGGCTGTTTGAGCTGAAAAAAAACCTAACACCTGCAAAAAAGCAGCATTCAGCTCCTAACGCAGCCCCATTGTTTCCTATGGGGAAACACTTCCTACGTCTGCACCTAACACTCTAACATGTACCCCGAGTCTAAACACCCCTAACCTTACACTTATTAACCCCTAATCTGCTATGTACCCCTAATCTGCTGCCCCTAACACCGCCGACCCCTATATTATATTTATTAACCCCTAATCTGCCCCCCACAACGTCGCCGACACCTGCCTACACTTATTAACCCCTAATCTGCCGAGCGGACCTGAGCGCTACTATAATAAAGTTATTAACCCCTAATCCGCCTCACTAACCCTATCATAAATAGTATTAACCCCTAATCTGCCCTCCCTAACATCGCCGACACCTAACTTCAATTATTAACCCCTAATCTGACGACCGGAGCTCACCGCTACTATAATAAATGGATTAACCCCTAAAGCTAAGTCTAACCCTAACACTAACACCCCCCTAACTTAAATATAATTTACATCTAACGAAATAAATTAACTCTTATTAAATTAATTATTCCTATTTAAAGCTAAATACTTACCTGTAAAATACATCCTAATATAGCTACAATATAAATTATAATTTTAGGATTAATATTTATTTTACAGGCAACTTGGTAATTATTTTAACCAGGTACAATAGCTATTTAATAGTTACCTAGTTAAAGGGACACTAAACCCAAACATTTTCTTTCATGATTCAGGAAGAGAATACAATTTTAAATAACATTCCAATTTACTTCTATTATCTAATTTGCTTCATTCTTTAGATATGCTTTTTTGAAGAAATAGCAATGCACATGGGTGAGCCAATCACACAAGGCATCTATGTGCATCTACCAATCAGCAGCTACTGAGCATATCTAGATATGCTTTTCAGCAAAGAATATTAAGAAAATGAAGCAAATTAGATAATAGAAGTAAATTAGAAAGTTGTTTACAACTGCATGCTCTTTCTAAATCGTGAAAGAAAAAATTTGGGTTTCATGTCCCTTTAAAATAATAACAAATTTACCTGTAAAATAAATCCTAACCTAAGATATAATTAAACCTAACACTACCCTATCAATAAATTAATTAAATAAACTACCTACAATTACCTACAATTAACCTAACACTACACTATCAATAAATTAATTAAACACAATTCCTACAAATAAATACAATTAAATAAACTAGCTAAAGTACAAAAAATAAAAAAGAACTAAGTTACAAAAAATAAAAAAATATTTACAAACATAAGAAAAATATTACAACAATTTTAAACTAATTACACCTACTCTAAGCCCCCTAATAAAATAACAAAGCCCCCCAAAATAAAAAATTCCCTACCCTATTCTAAATTAAAAAAGTTAAAAGCTCTTTTACCTTACCAGCCCTGAACAGGGCCCTTTGCGGGGCATGCCCCAAGAATTTCAGCTCTTTTGCCTGTAAAAAAAAACATACAATACCCCCCCCCCAACATTACAACCCACCACCCACATACCCCTAATCTAACCCAAACCCCCCTTAAATAAACCTAACACTAAGCCCCTGAAGATCTTCCTACATTGTCTTCACCATCCAGGTTCACCGATCCGTCCTGAAGAGCTCCTCCGATGTCCTGATCCAAGCCCAAGCGGGGGGCTGAAGAGGTCCATGATCCGGTCAAAGTCTTCATCCAAGCGGGGCAGAAGAGGATCTTCCATCCGATTGAAGTCTTCATCCAGGCGGCATCTTCTATGGTCTTCCATCCGGAGCGAAGCGGCAGGATCCTGAAGACCTCCAGCGCGGAACATCCATCCGGCCCGACGACTGAACGACGAATGACTGTTCCTTTAAGGGACGTCATCCAAGATGGCGTCCCTCGAATTCCGATTGGCTGATAGGATTCTATCAGCCAATCGGAATTAAGGTAGGAATTTTCTGATTGGCTGATGGAATCAGCCAATCAGAATCAAGTTCAATCCGATTGGCTGATCCAATCAGCCAATCAGATTGAGCTCGCATTCTATTGGCTGTTCCCATCAGCCAATAGAATGCGAGCTCAATCTGATTGGCTGATCGGATCAGCCAATCGGATTGAACTTGATTCTGATTGGCTGATTCCATCAGCCAATCAGAATATTCCTACCTTAATTCCGATTGGCTGATAGAATCCTATCAGCCAATCGGAATTCAAGGGACGCCATCTTGGATGACGTCCCTTAAAGGAACCGTCATTCGTCGGGAGACAACGGAAGAAGAGGATGGATCCGCGTCGCCTGCTTCAAGATGGACCCGCTCCGCACCGGATGGAAGAAGATCGAAGATGCCGCTTGGAGAAGATGTTTGCCGGTCCGGATGTCCTCTTCTTGCCGGATAGGAGGAAGACTTTGGAGCCTCTTCTGGACCTCTTCAGCCACCGGATGATGGATCGCCAACCCCCGCTTGGGTTGGATGAAGATGTTGGAGCCAGGACGGATCGGTGATACCTGGATGGTGAAGACAAGGTAGGAAGATCTTCAGGGGCTTAGTGTTAGGTTTATTTAAGGGGGGTTTGGGTTAGATTAGGGGTATGTGGGTGGTGGGTTGTAATGTTGGGGGGGGGGGGTATTGTATGTGTTTTTTTTACAGGCAAAAGAGCTGAAATTCTTGGGGCATGCCCCGCAAAGGGCCCTGTTCAGGGCTGGTAAGGTAAAAGAGCTTTTAACTTTTTTAATTTAGAATAGGGTAGGGCATTTATTATTTTGGGGGGCTTTGTTATTTTATTAGGGGGCTTAGAGTAGGTGTAATTAGTTTAAAATTGTTGTAATAATTTTCTTATGTTTGTAAATATTTTTTTATTTTTTGTAACTTAGTTCTTTTTTATTTTTTGTACTTTAGTTAGTTTATGTAATTGTAGTTATTTGTAGCAATTGTATTTAATTTATTTATTGATAGTGTAGTGTTAGGTTAATTGTAGGTAGTTTATTTAATTAATTTATTGATAGGGTAGTGTTAGGTTTAATTATATCTTAGGTTAGGATTTATTTTACAGGTAAATTTGTTATTATTTTAACTAGGTAACTATTAAATAGTTATTAACTATTTAATAGATATTGTACCTGGTTAAAATAATTACAAAGTTGCCTGTAAAATAAATATTAATCCTAAAATAGCTATAATATAATTATAATTTATATTGTAGCTATATTAGGATTTATTTTACAGGTAAGTATTTAGCTTTAAATAGGAATAATTTATTTAATAAGAGTTAATTAATTTCGTTAGATGTAAATTATATTTAAGTTAGGGGGGTGTTAGTGTTAGGGTTAGACTTAGCTTTAGGGGTTAATCCATTTATTATAGTAGCGATGAGCTCCGGTCGGCAGATTAGGGGTTAATAATTGAAGTTAGGTGTCGGCGATGTTAGGGAGGGCAGATTAGGGGTTAATACTATTTATTATAGGGTTAGTGAGGCGGGTTAGGGGTTAATAACTTTATTATAGTAGCGGTGCGGTCCGCTCGGCAGATTAGGGGTTAATAAGTGTAGGCAGGTGTCGGCGACGTTGAGGGGGGCAGATTAGGGGTTAATAAATATAATATAGGGGTCGGCGGTGTTAGGGGCAGCAGATTAGGGGTACATAGGGATAACGTAGGTGGCGGCGCTTTGCGGTCGGAAGATTAGGGGTTAATTATTTTAAGTAGCTGGCGGCGACGTTGTGGGGGGCAGGTTAGGGGTTAATAAATGTAATACAGGGGTCGGCGGGGTTAGGGGCAGCAGATTAGGGGTACATAAGTATAACGTAGGTGGCGGTCGGCAGATTAGGGGTTAAAAATTTTTAATCGAGTGGCGGCGATGTGGGGGGAGCTCGGTTTAGGGGTACATAGGTAGTTTATGGGTGTTAGTGTACTTTAGGGTACAGTAGTTAAGAGCTTTATGAACCGGCGTTAGCCCAGAAAGCTCTTAACTACTGCTATTTTCAGGCGGCTGGAGTTTTGTCGTTAGAGCTCTAACGCTCACTTCAGAAACGACTCTAAATACCGGCGTTAGGAAGATCCCATTGAAAAGATAGGATACGCAATTGACGTAAGGGGATCTGCGGTATGGAAAAGTCGCGGCTGAAAAGTGAGCATTAGACCCTTTAATCACTGACTCCAAATACCGGCGGGCGGCCAAAACCAGCGTTAGGAGCCTCTAACGCTGGTTTTCACGGCTACCGCCGAACTCTAAATCTAAACTACTTGCATGGCATCTTACTATAAGCGCTGGCATATTGTAGAGAGCGTGACACTGGAAATGTGATCCAGCCACGAAACCCGATGTCAGTATGGCTAAAACAGGCGTGGATCAGCAGGATCCGGCGTCTGTGTCAAATGGTGTCTGAATGCATGGCTAATTAGCATAGCTGCCTGATGTCATCACGAGGGTGTGTTTAGCAGAAGGTTAGAGCGGTTGACAGCTAACCGCAGCTGGTGAGGGGGGCCTAAATGAGCTCTAACAGGATGTAAAGAGGATACCCATGGTGTTATTGTAGTCACGCTATATAGGGGATATATAGTGTCGTACTATACCTATCATGGGAATAACGTATGTTTGCTCATCCCTACTCAATGTACTATGGGGAAGAATCAGAACAAACTTATACCTCCTTAGTGTGATAATCATTGTGGAAAACTGCAGCAGATCAAGTATATAAAATAGACTCATCCCTGAAGCAATGTGGGGAAGAATCTGGTTACAACAATACATCCTTAGTGTGGTACAATCCTAGACAAATGCATCGGATCAAATATATACAATAAACACTTAGACATATCTTGTGCCTGAGTCAAACATAACTCATACAGTGGGACCTCAGTGTGTTAATCATAGGTCCCCTGTTATAAGTGGCAATCAAGTAAGATCAGGTACAATGGAGTTAACAAGGTGTAATATATATTTACATATGTGCCATAGGTACTTAAACTGGGATAGACTTGTTATACATAGTTGTAGTCTAGTTAGCGGAAGGTTAGGATATCCTACCTTCAGGACCTTAGCAACGTGTTAGATAACACCGTCTGGTTATCCGAGACCAAGTCATGCTGGATCTAAGGGGTCGAGGGCGTTATCAGCCAATGTGAAACAATAATGCTTTTTAGAGTATGCAGACTTTATAAGAAGCAATGCCAGTCATTGGACATATTGAGTCCTCTTGGATACAGAGTTTCCAGTCTGTGTATCCATTTGGCTTCCATCTGGAGGAGTATTCTGTCGCGGTCCCCTCCCCGTCGAAGCGGGGGAACGTGGTCAATCAGAATGAATCGTATATCCGTTACCTTATGGTTTGCCTGTAAAAAGTGTCTAGCCACTGGTTGATCTGCTGTTCCCTTGTCTAGAGCACTCCGGATTGCTGAGCGATGATTCGCCATTCTTATCTGTGCGTTGTTAGTGGTTTTACCAACGTAATATTTTCCACAGCAACAGCTTAAGAGGTATACAACGTGACTTGTAGTACCTGTAATGAAGTGCCTTATGGTGTACTTTTGTGTGGTATGTGGGTGTCGGAAGACCTTGCAGGGGATCATGCCACTGCAGGTGGTGCACCCCAGGCATCTAAAGCAACCAGTTTTAGTTGGTTTAAGCCACTTCTTCGTGTAGCTTTGTTCGGGATCTGTCTGCATCAGTAGGTCCCTTAGATTTCTGCCACGTCTATATCCCATGATAGGTGGATCCATGCGTGCGAAGGGGAACGTTTGATCCGTGCCAAGAATCTCCCATCTGTTTCTGATTGAATCAGCCAAGACCTTTTTCCCTTTACTGTATGTGCTTGTGAATACCATCCTAGGTTTTTTGGTGTCATCCGTTGGGGTCGTTAGTTCATCTTCAGACATTAATTCTTGGAGGATTTATATATATATATATATATATATATATATATATATATATATAAATATACACATGATTATATATAGGTATAGATATTATCAGATATATAAAGGAATATCTATTTAGAAATACATAGAAGATATTCTGCTATGTGCAGAACATTATAATATGAAATATTTACAGTAAATACACAGTATAACACTTTAATAAATATGAATATTGCATAAATATGTTTTTACATATTTTCATTTACTTAACTTAACGTTTTTATTGTTATTTTGTGCGGGCGGTTATGTGTTATTTATTTATTTCTTGCAGGCAGTTACGTGTTAATTCATGTTTTCGTGCAGGTGGTTGTGTGTTTTTTTTTATAAGGCTTCTAGTTTGCCTATGCAACATCCACGTGGATTCCAAAAATGGCAGGGTGGGCGGTTGCGTGTTTTTTTTTAAAGGCTTCGTGCGGACGGTTGCATGTTTTTTTTTTTAAGGCTTCAGGTTTGCCTTCGCTACATCCAGGTGGATTCCGAAAATGGCAGGGTGGACGGATGCATGTTTTTTTTTAAGGCTTCGTTTGGGCGGTTGCGTGTTCAGTGATTTTTTTCACCACCCTGCATCCAGGTGGATTCTTTTGGCTGCTTGTGCAGCCAACATTCTTTTGGCTGCCTCTTGCAACCAACATTCCTTTGAGGTTGCATGCGCAACTGGCGACGGACGCATTACAAACGTGATTATAGTATAGATATATGTCTGTAAATACATCTGTTCACACACACACATATATATATATATACATACATATACGTAGTTAGATATGTACAGTATATGTATGTATCTCTATGTTAAAGTCCTTTGCCTTATAACGTTTTTATGCCATTTTAAAAATAATTTTTATTAGATGGTCTTATTATAAATGTAACTGTACTTTGTGATGTATTATTGATGTGTTTTGTAACATTTTTTGTTTAGCAAAACAGTTAACCAGAGCTCTGAGGTCGCACTTACCCAACTCGCATTTACTTAATTTGCGCTCAAGCGATCGCGTTTACTTTCAACTTGTGATACGATCGAAAAACCTGATGCCCGCAAACACCCACAATAAATCCCTTTTTGCTTGTGCGGAAATGTTCCACTCATAATTCAGTTCTTAATTTACTACTTTTATAGATTTTGCTTAGTCCTCTTGGTATCATTTGTTAAAGTGTAATCTTAGGTGAGCTCAGGAGTATGTGTCTTTAGCCTTCTAGCAGCAGTGTTTGCAACAATGTTTATAAAAATGTTTTACATAGTTTTAAACACTGCTGCCATAGACTTCTAAAGACATGTGCACACTCCTAAGCTGCTATCAGCTCACTTATCTTTACTCTTTAACAAAGAATACCAAGAGAATAAAGCAAATTTATTAATATAAGTTTTATTGAAAAGTTGTTTAAAAATTACATGCTCTATATGTGTCGTGAACATTTAATTTGACTTTACTGCTTCTATAAGAAATATACATGCAGTCTATTTATATGTTAGGAACCGTATATATTGTTTAATTTTCTAACCTGAAGGGCAGCAAAGAATAGATATTTGATTAAGTATCCCTGGGGAGTCACCAAACAGCATATTAGAAGTTTTGGTATGCACATTAAAGATCAGAAAGTAAAATGTTCAAATATGTTCAAATATTTTGTATTAAATGCTTAGTAAAAGCTGTTTAAATGGAAACTAGTGATAAATACAAATTTGTATCCATTGCTAATTGACAGCACCCAAATGTTTTATAGGTAAACAAGAACAAAACAAAGTAAAACAAAAAAAAGTATAATGTATATGTTTTTGTAACACAGGAACATAAGAACAAAGAAGCGCATCCTCGATTCAAGGTAAAAGCGATACAAATTTATTAGAGCACATAACCATATGGACTTACTAGAAACAAAAGATAAAAATGCCTTAAAACGAATTTAGTAAATTTGCGGCTCCAGACGGCTTTCCAGGCTCTGCATTTGCCCAATCTTAATCTTCAGTTTAAGGTAAATAATGTATTTCTTGTAAACACCTCTCCGCAAGTGACGATTCAGCTGTACACTGATCCCGTCTATGCATTTCGTCTGTCTTACGCAGACTTTTTCAAGACAATCGGATCAGCTGTGTTTTGTGGTGAGGATCCCCTTCCTGAAATACCCCTTGTGATTCCACCTCTTCCTATTACGGATAGCATTACGTGTCCTGACAACAAACACGCTCATTAGCCATGTGTTTCTGGTGCGTTTGCCGGGTTCTTCTTGTCACAAGTCTGCCGTGAACCGATAGATTCACTTTGTATCCATGGAGTCACTCTTTACGGATTATGAAGTGCTAACTTACTTTAACATTACAAAAAAGATAACAATGTCGTATTCAAATACGCACACCGTTGCTATCAAGTGCCTAATAATGGGTTAAAAATATACTTAAAAAATACATTAAAAATATACATATATAAAACTATCTTGCATTTCATTCTTCATATAGTGTACTAGGATACTAATTCATAACAACATTGAAATAGGTTTAAAATCACATAGTGTGTCCGAACATTTTAGGGTCCATCATGGACAGGACCTGAGTAGCTTACGAATTAGTATCCTAGAAGTTGTGCCACCAGGCGAGAATCCACACCAAAGACTCATCTACCTCAGACAGAGGGAAACAAGATGGATCCAGGAGTTGGACAGTCTTTCACCCAAAGGGCTAAACATCGATTTAGACCTACAAGCATTTATGCTTTAGAGTTTCCTCCTGTCTGGGGGTGAGCTATCATTCTAGGTGTGATATAATTATGGGTACCATGGTATGTTTTCATTAACATTTATACAAAATTAGTAAGGGAAGACTTAACAAAGATATTTATATGATATATGTTACTGTGATTACTATCAATAGAGATAAAATGTGTTTTAATTAATAGGTGATTGTTTAGATTCATGTTAATGTTATTGTGCACACTATATGAAGAATGAAATGCAAGATTGTTTTATATATGTATATTTTTTATGTATTTTTTAAATAAATTTAAACTCATTATTAGGTACTTGATAGCAACGGAGTGCATATTTGAATACGACATTGATATCTTTTTTGTAATGTAAAAGGAAGTTAGCACTTCATAATCATTCATTAACCCTAACTTACAAAGTCTAACTCCCAGCTATATTTCCTCTCTCATCGTCCCCTTCGTCCTCTTCTATCAACCTCTGACCTACGTCTCTACACACCTGTTATATCTACATCCCACTCCGCCTCCAAGACTTTGCACGTGCTGCTCCTGTCCTCTGGAACTCTCTACCCCACTCCAACCTTGTATAGCTTCAGACGCTCCTTGAAAACTCATCTATTCAGAGAGGCTTACCATCTCTCCTCCATCCCTCATCTGAACCAAACTAATACATGAACTGTCTGACTCACTGCTGCAACTACAACCGATGTAACAAGCTACCCCAACCTTATGTCTCTGCACCCTTAACCTATAGACTGTGAGCTTAAACCGAAGATTAAGATTGGGCAAATGCAGAGCTGATTGCCTGGAAAGCCGCCTGGAGCCGTAAATGAACTAAATTTGTTTTACAGCGTTATCTTTTGTTTCTAGTAAGTACATATGGTCATGTGCTCTAATACATTTGTATCGCTTTTATCTTGAATTGAGGATGCGCTTCTTTGTTCTTATGTTCCAGTGTTACTTTGCCTGAGTACTCCTTAAAGGGATAATATGTACAGCGCCAAAAAGGCTAAGGGATAGGTATAAACACTAAAAAGTTGGATGCTAAAAATGATTTATTACAAATGATAAAATGGTATTTTGATACAGATGAATAAAAGCAATAATATAAATTAAAACAATACTATAAGTAAATGTAACTTGCGTATAATGACAGTTAGGTCATGGATCCATGGGTAATAAGATGAGAGAATATGAAATAATGATAGTGTAAACTCCACGTGTAAGTGCGAATAAACAGATAAGTAGATGAATAAGTGAACAAGTGTGCGAAGTGTTGTTACAGCATAGGTGAGCAATTAACAGCCGATAGTGATAATGAAAATATGAACAGTATATACATATACAGGAAAAAACAATCCAAAAGGTAGTGGTCAAAAAATATGATAACTGGACAGTCCTGATGAAAGCACTGCAGTGCAAAAAGGACCAAAAAATGATAATCACAAGTAAGTTTATACCATTGAGTGAGAAAATGTGAAAAAATGAGGTGACACAGTGATGTGAAAAAATAAAATATAAAATATATAAAAAAGAAAAAATATAAGATCAAAAAATCCGGTGAAAAAACGAAAAAACAATAGTGATGTTCAACAAATGTTAATAAAGATCAAAAAAGAGCAAAACATTTTTTTTTTGTAATCCAAATGGAATGACAGTAAAATAGAAATAGTATCACATAGAAGAACCTTGAATCCTGAGGGGGAAAGTTCCCAAGACTGATAAAGGCCTTTTTTGGGGCCGAAATGCGTAGACCTGTTGGTAAGCATCATTTTAAGATTCTAACTATTCTAAGGACTTGTTACGCTATGTTAATCCTTTTCCTACAGGGACATTTCTAGGACATTGGATAAGGAGCTGACCGCTGTCAGGATTCACCTGGGAACTTTCCCCCTCAGGATTCAAGGTTCTTCTATGTGATACTATTTCTATTTTACTGTCATTCCATTTGGATTACAAAATTTTTTTGCTCTTTTTTGATCTTTATTAACATTTGTTGAACATCACTATTGTTTTTTCGTTTTTTCACCGGATTTTTTGATCTTATATTTTTTCTTTTTTATATATTTTATATTTTATTTTTTCACATCACTGTGTCACCTAATTTTTTCACATTTTCTCACTCAATGGTATAAACTTACTTGTGATTATCATTTTTTGGTCCTTTTTGCACTGCAGTGCTTTCATCAGGACTGTCCAGTTATCATATTTTTTGACCACTACCTTTTGGATTGTTTTTTCCTGTATATG
This sequence comes from Bombina bombina, assembly GCF_027579735.1. NCBI lineage: Eukaryota > Metazoa > Chordata > Amphibia > Anura > Bombinatoridae > Bombina > Bombina bombina. The sequence goes on along the minus strand of NC_069502.1, from coordinate 82,545,649 downwards.
TATATACTGTTCATATTTTCATTATCACTATCGGCTGTTAATTGCTCACCTATGCTGTAACAACACTTCGCACACTTGTTCACTTATTCATCTACTTATCTGTTTATTCGCACTTACACGTGGAGTTTACACTATCATTATTTCATATTCTCTCATCTTATTACCCATGGATCCATGACCTAACTGTCATTATACGCAAGTTACATTTACTTATAGTATTGTTTTAATTTATATTATTGCTTTTATTCATCTGTATCAAAATACCATTTTATCATTTGTAATAAATAATTTTTAGCATCCAACTTTTTAGTGTTTATACCTATCCCTTAGCCTTTTTGGCGCTGTACATATTATTTCTAACTAGTTCTGTCCTTTGGGGGTTGGTTAGGCCCTCTATTTGTATTCAGCTTAGGGATTGTCTTAGCGCTTGGCCACTACACCATACTCTTATACTCCTTAAAGGGACACTGAACCCAATTTTTTTCTATCATTATTCAGTTAGAGCATGCAATTTTAAGCAACTTTCTATTTACTCCTATTATCAATTTTTCTTTGTTCTCTTGCTATCTTTATTTGAAAAAGAAGGCATCTAAGCTCTTTTTGGTTCAGTACTCTGGACAGCACTTTTTTATTGGTGGATGAATTTATCCACCAATCAGCAAGGACAACCCAGGTTGTTCACAAAAAATGGTCCGGCATCTAAACATTCTTACATTTCAAATAAAGATACCAAGAGAATAAAGAAAATTTGATAATAGGAGTTAATTAGAAAGTTGCTTAAAATTTCATGATCTATCTGAATCAGGAAAGAAAAAAATTAAGTGCTTGGAGAGTGTGGAAGCTGCAGCAGTGATTCTTAAAATGAGAGCTATCAAAGGAAGCTGAGACATCACATTTATGTGAATTACCCATATTCTTAGAGACACGTATGTGGAATACTGAAAGTGGGTCTTCAATACAAGATTTGCACACCAGTATTAACAGAAGGAACCATTATAAGATTGGGACTACCTTTCTGCTCTGTATATTAATATACTCAAGACATATAACGTACATTAACATTCCACCCTGATTGATTGTAACTGCAAATATTGTTTATTATTGTCTATTATTGCATTTTTTCTGTGCGCAGCTCTGAAGTTGTTTATGTTGTATATTTTTTTTTGTAAAAATATAAGAATATATTATCAAATGTTTACAACTTTATATTTTAGTAACAAATACATGGGGGTAAATTTATCACAGGTCGAACGGACATGATTCCCACTGCCCTCTGCAATCAGCTGAATTTAAAGTATATCTGCCACAGTCTAAAGAAATTCATAGACCTGCATATTTCAGCTGTGCCACTGTTCTCTACAATTGGCGGGGCTGGTGTGATGCGGGGGGGGGAAGTGTGGCATGGGGGGGCCGGGCGTAGCCGTGCAGCCGTGAGAGAGCTCAAAAGAGGGGGGATAGAAGGAGAGCAAAAGACAAAGAGGCGGGATAGAGAGAGCAAAAGAGGGGGGATAGAGAGAGCAAAAAAAGGGAGAGAGACAGCAGAAGAGAGGGAGAGCAAAAGAAAGGGGGGAGAGAGAGAGAGCAAAAGAGGGGAGAGAGACAGCAAAAGAGATGGGGAGAAAGAGAGGGAATAGAGAGCAAAAGAGAGGGGGAGAGCGCAAAAGAGGAGAGCGAGAGACTGAGAGAGAGAGCGCAAAAGAGAGGGAAGATAGAGGGGGAGAGAGAGAGCAAAAGAGAGGGGGGGAGAGAGAGAGAAAAAGAGAGGGGGAGAGAGAAAGCAAAAGAGAGGGGGAGAGAGAAAGCAAAAGAGAGGGGGAGAGAGAGAGCAAAAGAGAGGGGGAGAAGGAGCAAAAGAGAGGGGGGAGAGATAGCAAAAGAGAGGGGGGAGAGAGAGAGCAAAAGATAGGGGGGAGAGAGAGAGAGCGAAAGAGAAGGGGAGAGAGAGCAAAAGAGAAGGGAGAGAGAGAGAGGAAAAGAGAGGGGGGAGAGAGCAAAAGAGAGGGGGGAGAGAGAGAGCAAAAGAGGGGGATAGAGAGAACAAAAGAGAGGGAAAGAGAGAGCAAAAGAGAGGGAAAGAGACAGCAAAAGAGAGGGGGATAGCAAAAGAAAGGGGAGAGAGGGAGAGCAAAAGAGAGGAGGGAGAAAGGGGAGAGAGAGAGAAAAAGATAGGGGAGAGAGAGCAAAAGAGAGGGGGCACAGCGCAAAAGAGGGGAGAGAGAGACAGAGAGAGAGAGCGCAAAAGAGAGGGGGGGAGAGAGCAAAGGACAGGGGAGAGAGAGAGAGCAAAAGAGAGGGGGAAAGAGATAGAGCAAAAGATAGTGGAGAGAGAGAACAAAAGAAAGGGGGAGAGAGAGAGCATAAGAGAGTGGGAGATAGAGCAAAGGAGAGGGAGAGAGAGAGCAAAAGAGAGGGGGAGAGAGAGAGCACAAGAGGGGGGAGAGAGTGAGCACAAGAGGGGGGATAGAGAGAGCAAAAGAGGGGGATAGAGAGAGGAAAATAGATGGAGAGAGACAGCAAAAGAGGGGGGGAAGAGAGACAGCAAAAGAGAGGGGGAGAAAGAGCAAAAGAGAGGGGGAGAGAGAGCAAAAGAGAAGGGGGAGTGCAAAAGAGAGGGGGAGAGCACAAAAGAGAGGGGAAGAGAGAGCGCAAAAGAGAGGGAGGAAACAAGAGGGGGAGAGAGAGAGCAAAAGAGAGGGGGTGAGAGAGAACAGAAGAGAGGGGGAGAGAGAGCACAAGAGGGGGGAGAGAGAGAGCAAAATATGGGGGAGAGAGACAGCAAAAGAGAGGGGGAGAGAGACAGCAAAAGAGAGGGGAGAGAGAGCAAAAGAGAGGGGGGAGAGAGAGAGCAAAAGAAAGGGGGAGAGAGCAAAAGAGAGGGGGAAGAGCGCAAAATAGAGGGGAAGAGAGAGCGGAAAAGATACTGGAGAGAGATCAAATGAGAGGGAAGAGAGAGCAAAAGAGATGGGAGAGAGAGCAAAAGAGAGGGAGATAGACAACAAAAGATATGGGGAGAAAGGGGAGAGAGAGAGCAAAAGAGAGGGAGAGAGCGAAAAAGAGGGGAGGGAGAGAGCATGCAAAAGAGAGGGGGGAAATAGAGGGGGAGAGAGCAAAAGAGAGGGGAAGAGAGCGAGCAAAAGAGAGGGGAGAGAGAGCGCAAAGATAGGGGGGGCAGGAGGGGGGGAGAGAGAGCAAAAGAGGGGGGAGAGAGAGCAAAAGAGAGGGGAGAGAGAGCAAAAGAGAGGGGGAGAGAGAGAGCAAAATAGAGGGGGAGAGAGCATAAGAGAGAGGGGAGAGCGAGGGAGAAAAAGAGAGGGGGAGAGAGAGCAAAAGAGAGGGAGTGAGACAGCAAACGAGAGGGGTGAAAGAAAGCAAAAGAAAGGGGAGAGAGAGAGCAAAGGAGGGGGGATAGAGAGCAAAAAAGAGGGGGAAGAGAGAGAGCAAAAGAGGGGTGATAGAGAGAGCAAAAGAGAGGGAGATAGACAGCAAAAGAGAGGAAGAGAGACAGAAAAAGAGAGGGGGAGAGCGCAAAAGCGAGGGGGAGAGAGAGCGCAAAAAAGAGGGAGGAAAAGAGAGGAGGAGAGAGAGAGCAAAATATAGAGAGGGGGAGAGAGAGAGCAGAAGAGAGGGGGAGAGAGAGAGCAAAAGAGAGGGGGGAAAGAGCAAAAGAGAGGGGGGATAGAGAGCAAGAGGTGGAACAGCTGTACTGCAAAAAATGGCCCGTGTACACAGGCTTTAGAACTAGTTTACATATATACAAATATACAAATATATAAACAGTGTATTACATTTCAACAGATAGATACATAGGCAAAGGCCATCGATAATAGCGATGAGCATGGTATGAATAATGAGATAAGGAAATAATAAAAATAGTGAACTTAACAGTGTAAGAACATCAGTATACAATATGATTGACCAAAAATGGTAAAAAGATCTACCGGTCCTGTCAGATGTAACTGTCTCATGGCCAAGAGCAAAAATAATGTGCGACCACACATCAAATGAACATACACATCTCTATGCAGCAAATAAGGTATATGGAGTAGTACACATAATAACGAACCTAGGAAAGGAACAGAAATGTAAAATACAGCAAAGTATAAGCTGTTCCACCCCTTGCTCTCTATCCCCCCTCTCTTTTGATCTTCCCCCCTCTCTTTTGCTCTCTCTCTCTCCCCTCTCTTCTGCTCTCTCTCTCTCTCTCTCTCTCTCCCCTCTCTCTATTTTTCTCTCTCTCTCCTCTCTTTTTTCCTCCCCCTCTTTTGCGCTCTCTCTCCCCCTCTCTTTTGCGCTCTCCCCCTCTCTTTTGTGCTCTCTCTCTCCCCCTCTCTTTTGCTCTCTCTCCCCCTCTCTTTTGCTCTCTCTCCCCCTCTCTTTTGCTGTCTCTCTCCCTCTCCTCTTTTCCTCTCTCTCTCTCTCTCTCTCTCTCTCTCTCCCTCTCTTTTGTTCTCTCGCTCTCCCCCCTCTTTTTTGCTCTCTATCCCCCCTCCTTTGCCCTCTCTCCCCTTTCTTTTGCTCTCTTTCCCCCCTCTCTTTTGCTGTCTCTCTCCCCTCTCTTTTTCTCTTTCTCTCCCTCTCTCTTTTGCTGTCTCTCTCCCCCTCTCTTATGTTCTCTCTCTCACCCTCTCTTTTGCTCTTTCTCTCCCCTCTCTTTTGCTCTCTATCCCCCCACTTTTGCTCTCTCTCTCCCCCTCCCGTTCCTCCCCTATCTTTGCGCTCTCTCTCCCCTCTCTTTTGTGCTCTCCCCCTCTCTTTTGCTCTCTCTCTCCCCCTCTCTTTTGCTCTCTCTCCCGTCTCTTTTGCTTTCTCTCTCTCCCCTCTCTCTTCCCCCCTCTCTTTTGAACGCTCTCTCTCTGCCCTCTTTTGCGCTCTTCCCCTCTCTTTTGCTCTCTCTCTCCCCTTTCTCCCCCTCTCTTTTGCTGTCTCTCTCCCTCTCTTTTGCTCTCTCTCCCCTCTCTTTTGCTCTCTCTTCCCTCTCTGTTGCTCTCTCCCCTCTCTTTTGCTCTCTCTCCACTCTCTTTTGTTCTCTCTCTCCCCTCTCTCTTTAGCTCTCTCTCTCCCCTCTCTTTTCCTCCCTCTCTTTTGCACTCTCTCTTCCCCTTTCTTTTGCTCTCTCTCTCCCCCTCTCTTTTGCTCTCTCTCCCCTCTCTTTTGCTGTCTCTCTCCCCCTCTCTTTTTCTCTCTCCCTCTCTTTTGCTCTCTCTCCCCCATATTTTGCTCTCTCTCCCCTCTCTTGTGCTCTCTCTCTTCCCCTCTCTTTTGCTGTCTCTCCCCCCTCTCTTATGCTCTCTCTCTCCCCCTCTCTTTTGCTCTCTTTCTTTCCCCCCTCTCTTTTGCTCTCTCTCTTTCCCCCTTCTCTTTTGCTCTCTCTCTTTCCCTTCTCTCTTTTGCTCTCTCTCTCTCTCCCCCTCTCTTTTGCTCTCTCTCTCCCCCTCTCTTTTTCTCTCCCTCTCTCCCTCTCTTTTGCTCTCTCTCTCTCCCCCATCTCTTCCCCCTCTCTTTTGCGCTCTCTCTCTTTGTTTCTCTCTCCCCTCTTTTGTGCTGTCCCCCCTCTCTTTTGCTCTCTCTATCTCCCCTCTTTTGTTTTCTTTCTCCCCTTTCTTTTGCTCTCCCTCCCCTCTCTCTTTTGCTGTCTCTCTCCCTCTCTTTTGCTCTCTTTATCTCCCCTATTTTGCTCTCTCTCCCTCTCTATTGATCTCTCTCCCCCTTTATTTTGCTCAATTTCTCCCCCCTCTCTTTTGCTCGCTCTCTCTCCCCCTCTCTTTTTCTCTCACCCCCTCTCTTTTGCTCTCTCTTCCACCTCTCTTTTGCGCTCTCTCTCCCCCTCTCTTTTTCTCTCTCTCTCCCCCCTCTCTTTTGCTCTCTCTCTCTCCCCTCTCTTTTGCTCTCTCTCCCCCCTCTCTTCCCCCCCTCTCTTTTGCACTCTCTCTCTTGGTCTCTCTCTCTCCCCTCTTTTGCGCTCTCCCCCCTCTCTTTTGCTCTCTCTCCCCCCTCTATTATGCTGTCTCGCTCCCCTCTTTTGCTCCCTCTCTCCCGTTTCTTTTGCTCTCCCTCCCCCCTCTTTTTTGTTGTCTCTTTCCCTCTCTTTTGCTCTCTCTATCCCCCCTCTGTTGCTCTCTCTATCCCGCCTCTTTGTCTTTTACTCTCCTTCTATCCCCCCTCTTTTGAGCTCTCTCATGCCCGGCCCCGCCCACATCACACCTGGCCCTGCCCGTGTCACGTCCCACCCCGCCCACATCACACCCCCTCACACCGGTCGGCAATCGGCAGATGCAAGGTTAGTTTGTGCAAGGCCAGGTGTGTTTGTCCTCGCGCAGTCTCTACTGCTTCTGACAGCTTCGGACAAACACACTTGGCTTTTTATATTATAGGATATTTGTGTGAAGAGCAATGTGTAATCTTTAATTCCAATAATCCACAGTTATGCCATTATGTCCATTACATGCATATGTTTCTTTTTTTGCAGGAAATAACTTGTATGTATCCCTGCAGTTTTTGTACTTGTATATTTATACTTTGCTGCATTTTACATTTCTGTTCCTTTCCTAGGTTCGTTATTATGTGTACTACCCTATATACCTTATTCGCTGCATAGAGAGATGTGTATGTTCATTTGATGTGTGGTCGCACATTATTTTTGCTCTTGGCCATGAGACAGTTACATCTGACAGGACCGGTAGATCTTTTTACCATTTTTGGTCAATCATATTGTATACTGATGTTCTTACACTGTTAAGTTCACTATTTTCATAATTTTTATTATCTCATTATGCATACCATGTTCACCGCTGTTATCGATGGCCTTTGCCTATGTATCTATCTGTTGAGATGTAATACACTGTTTATATATTTGTATATTTGTATATATGTAAATATCTCTAGACCTGTTGTCTTGACAACCATGATCCTTGCTATAATGTGATTAATTTGTGCATATTGATATGTTCATTTTCGAACAGCGTTCCTGACTTAGCAGCGATCCACTACTGTTTTGGAAATAGCAACAGACAGTATATGTCAGGATCATTGGCTGTCAATTTGCAGTCGCACGCATTAATTTGTTTTGATCATGGTCTTAGTTGCCTAGCTATGTGATCAACACTATCCGGCCATTATCTTGTTTGCGTTTGCATCTGTCCTATTTGGTCTACGGTAGTCAATCCTGCACATGCGCAGTGACAACGCCATGAACAAGGCGCACCACCCCGAAACGTCATATTATTAAATTGACATTCTTGTTCATACGGTGAGTGCCTTTGTCTATTTCTAATGAAGTATATATATATATATATATATATATATATATATATACGTACACTTGTTTTTACTCACAAAGGGCTAGATTACAAGTGAGACGCTATCTATGATGGGCGCATGTTAAATAACCAGCCATTTCAAGTTCCTGGTTTATGTGATCGCGAGCTTGCATTTTCACTTTGTACTAAGCGCAATTAACCAGAGGTCGGACCTCTGGTTAAAAACAAAAAGTTGCCCCAATTGTTACCAAAATCAAGAGGACAGTACATTAAAATAAAATATAAATATGAGCGTCTTTTTATTTTATTTTTTATATAAAAATGCACAAAACAGAAAGGGTTAAAGTAATGAGAATAAGGGATGTTAGAAAAAAAAACGGCACATAAAGTGCCTTTGCATGGAGGTCAGTGGGGGACTGTGTAATCTCTATAAATATATATTCTTATATACAATTACAGTATATTTCATATATATTTATGTGTTTATGTGCATATAAACATATAAACACATAAATATAAATGTATATACGCACATACATATATATTTATTGCTGCCCAATGCTGCACGATTTGCCCACTGCACTAGGTGGTTTGCTGTGGCTGCCGGCATGAAAATGAGGCTCCCATTGGACACGAGGTCCTGTTCACATTGTGCCCCACCTGTAATACCAGCGCACATTTACGTGCATAAGCATTGCATTGTGATCCACTCATAATCTAACCTAAAATATTTTAAACATATTTTTATATGCATTATATAATTGTTTTTTTTTCAAAATGTCCTGTAATGAGTAATTGTCTATCAATGATACAATTTTATGAACAAGAATGATTCATTTCACATTGGTTCTGTAGTTTTTTTTTTATACTGTTTGCAGATGAAACAACATTTTACAAGACATAAAGTTTTGGCATAAATCCAAACAAATGAAACCACATATTTCAAAGTGCTGCAAAAAATTGCCTGCAGAAAACTTATACTTTTAACCCCTTGAGTGCTAATGACGGCTCTGAGCCGTCACAGAGTTTCCCAACAGAGCCGTCACTAGCACTCTCCCAACATGAGGGAGATCTGGGGGCTCCCACCCGCTCCTACCCCGGCGATCGGGCCTGCATAATGATAGGCATCACCGGGGCTTCCCGTTTTGCATGGTGACGCACAACTTTATTTAACATTAACAATGTTAAATATGGGAGCAGGGGGCATGCTGCTTATAAGCCGGAATCTCAGGCATCTAAGCAGCTACAGACCCCCAAGACCCTTTAACCCGTAATCGCCTAACCTTTCCAACAGTGTAAGTCTTGGGGATATATTTGTGAAATAAATTAAAAAAAAGTAAAAAAAAAAATATTTTTAAAAATATAAAATAAAAATCCCTTTGAAAAAACCTTAGCACCCAGATGAGAAAGTGCTTAGCACTCAAAGGGTTAAATAAAATTGGGATCTTAGTCACACAATATGGCCATATTCTGCTCAGCCAGTCACCACTTACAAGGTGTCCCAAAATAGGCTGGTCCTAACGCTACAAAGTTTAGCCTTACTGGGCTAAATCATTCAATTCTGATTTTCTAAAATAGAATTCCAACACTGCAGTACCATGCCTCAAATCATGACTGTATAGATTGAAACTCCCTGGCTATATAGCTCCATTACACTGTCAAGAACACACCTGAGCAGGGTGGGGTGCTTTAACCAGAAGGATTTAGTCAGTCTCCCTTAATTTTGGCAGCACTCCCACAATTTGTGTATACATATATAAAATGTTTTTGTTAAGTGTGCTTAACCAAACCCCTTTTGTATTTGATATAACATTTTATAATATAATAGATGTTTCAGAATGACATCTGGAGCACAATTTGACACAGGGTCACTTCTGGCATCAATAACACAAATATCGGTGTATGTAGCGCTAGTTACAGAAACAGGGCAAATGTTGCTGTCCACATGAGGATGCACTGAGTTAACCTAATTCCACATCTTCAGCAGAGGCACCAAATTTTGCGCTAATCTTCTTCACTCAGAGTCAAACACAGCATAGCTTACCTTGAGGCACCAACAGTGCTAACCGTCTTCTGCTTCTTAGCATGTTAGGACCACGCACAAGTAAACACTTCCATGCATGATAGTGCTCTTGAAATTAACGTGTATAAGGCGCCCAATACATGATATCTCACACATCAAACAAAAAATGTTAGCAACACGGAAAAACAGTAGTTACAACTGAGAAAATTTAGAATTACATTTCCAATTGGGTTCTGTAAATACAGCTAATTATTAAAGAGACAGTCTACTCCAGAATGTTTATTGTTTAAAAAGATAGATAATCCCTTTATTACCCATTCCCCAGTTTTGTATAACTAACACAGTAATATTAATATACGTTTTACCTCTGTGCTAACCTTGTAACTAAGCATCTTCTGACATTTCAGTGCTTTTGATAGACTTCCATTTTAGTGAATTATTGCTGACTTATAAATAACGCCATGGGAGTGAGCACAATATTTTCTATATGACACACATGAACTAACGCTGTCTAACTGTGAAAAACTGTCAAAATGCACAGAGATAAGAAGCAGCCTTCAAGGGCTTAGAAGTGAGCATATGAGCCTACCTAGGTTTAGCTTTCAACAAAGAATCCCAAGAGCACAAAGCAAATTTGATGATAAAAGTAAATTAGAAAGTTGTTCAAAATCACATGCCCTGTCTGAATCATGAAAGTTTAATTTACGACTGGGACGTTGGCCATGGTGCATCCTTGAGGAACAGTTAGGAAGCTTTACCTAAACCTCAGCTCAGCGTTCTCAATTTAGAAAGACGCAATTACCCTTGTGAAATATTTGCTATTTCAAAGCCGACGCACTTGTGTCTTTTTTTTCTCTTTTTTTTTTTTTTATTTCTCTTGAACATTTTCAAGTTTTCTTTTTTTTTCCGTATGGTAGACTGGACTTTTTTACAGATGGTGTTTTTTTGTGTGTGTGTGTGTAATTGGTTTGTTCTGTAATGTTTCCAAGGAGATTTTGTGACACTGATGTTCTTCACGGTAGTGATTGGTAGAGAGAGGGTTCCATAGATTATAATAGAGATTAACTATCTGCTTTGACAATGAGGTTACAAATCTTTGGAAATTTCACAATGATTAAAGTGCAAAGTTGTGAGTTTTCGAGCAAGATACAAGTTTCGGAAAGAGGTTTTACTAAATCTAGTCCAATTTCTTGTAGTTCAGCTGAAAATATAGCAAACACTTTTAAACATGGTATATAACAAACTATTTTGTGGAGAATTCTCTTTTATATGAACGGAGAGTTATCGCTCCCTTTTCCATGATTTAACAATAAATATGCTCAAACGGGCATAATGATCTGCAGCTGTAATCCTAAAAACGTAAATATGTAAATTAGAAACAAACTAGTGATGTAAAACAAATCAATAATATTTCTGCTAGTTATTTTGGGAAATGATATATTCTAAGGATAAATACACAGAACATGATTTGGCACAATACGCGTTGCAAATTACTGTCAAGCAGCTGTCACAAGTGACCTGTAAGTGTACAAGAAAGGTCACTTTTCTAGCAGAACTCAGCAGTTTCAGCTGAAATGTATGCAGAGTTCAGCAATACGTCTAAAAAGAACCTTACGTTTTACAAAGTCGTTAAAACTTTTTGTCATATTATGATGTAGGTATTTCAAATAGATTTTCTAAATAATATGTTTCTTTTTTGTGTGCTATTAGATTTGTATAAATGCGGATACGTTATCATTACATGGACATTTAACAGTTTGAGATTGTAATATAGAATGTTTCTTTATACAAAGTAAAAAAACCGCTGTATACTTTTATTGTCTATTCCTGTAATTTAAAGGGACATTAAACTGCTGAGTACAACTACAAAAGAATAGTAACTACTCATTATGTTATTGCCTTGCAATCTGTTCCTGTAGCTCTTTTCAAATCAGTTTTCCTGTTTTAATAGCTTAAAGGTGCCAGATACTGAAGCTCCGCCTCTTTGTACTTGGGGGCCACCATCTTGGAGCTCAGGTATTCTCACAGTCTATGACAGAAGTGCTCACTCGCAGATCAGCAATAGTGTCCACTTTTTGAAAACTGTATAAAGTGCTTCAGTTTAGGGTGCATGATACAGAGCAGAAACTGTACATTTTTCCAATGGCTGTATTGCTCTATATTATTGGTGAGTGTTTTTTTTTAAATATATTTTGTGTAACTGTAAAACTGTGTAAAAAATGCAAAAATGTAAAGCTCTCTGGGGCCTAGTTATCAAGCCGTCAACCTCAAATACGCTTGAATTCCGCAGCGTATTTGTGGCGAGGCTGATTCACCTTAGTTATCAAGCCCTAGATACCAGCAAAAGTAGAATTTAGTGACGTAAGCTTCGATCCGCCGGACTCCGACACAGCTCGATTCTTACGTCACTACAGATGTTCCGCACACAAGTGCGGCACAATCTGACTACTTTTGCTAGTTATCAAAAAACTAGCAGGTACGCTCGGCACTTTTCCGGCCCAGCGTACCTGGTTTTCAATTCGCCGCCCTGGAGGCGCTGGATCCCATAGGAATCAATGGGAGTCTGACCATAGCGAAAGTTCATGTTCGCTGCTGCCCGACATCCCATTAATTCCTATGGGAGATGTCTGTACCTAACACCCTAACATGTACCCCGAGTCTAAACACCCCTAATCTGCCCCCCCTACACCACCGCAACTAAATAAAGTTATTATCCCCTAAACCGCCGCTCCCGGAGCCCACCGCCACTCTAATAAACTGATTAACCCCTAAACCGCCGCTCCCGGAGCCCACAGCAAGCTATACTAAATATGTTAACCCCTAAACCGCCGCTCCCGTTCCCCGCCGCAACTATAATATATGTATTAACCCCTAAACCACTGCTCCCAGACCGCGCTGCCACCTACATGATACCTATTAACCCCTATCCTGCCCCCCCTATACCGTCGCCACCTATAATATATGTATTAACCCCTATCCTGCCCCCCACTAAACCACCGCCACTGTAATAAAATTATTAACCCCTAAACCTAAGTCTAACCCTAACCCTAACACCCCCCTAACTTAAATATTAATTAAATAAATCTAAATAATATTTCTCTTATTAAATAAATTAATCCTATTTAAAACTAAATACTTACCTTTAAAATAAACCCTAATATAGCTACAATATAAATAATAATTATATTGTAGCTATCTTAGGATTTATTTTTATTTTACAGGCATCTTTCAATTTATTTTAACTAGGTACAATAGCTATTAAATAGTTATTAACTATTTAATAACTACCTAGCTAAAATAAAGAGAAATATACCTGTAAAATAAAAACTAACCTAAGTTATAATTACACCTAACACTACACTATACTTAAATAAATTATTCCTATTTAAAACTAAATACTTACCTGTAAAATAAACCCTAAGATAGCTACAATATAATTAATAATTACATTGTAGCTATTTTAGGATTTATATTTATTTTACAGGTAACTTGGTATTTATTTTAGCTAGTTAGCATAGTTATTAAATAGTTATTAACTATTTAATAACTACCTAGCTAAAAGAAATACAAAATTACCTGTAAAATAAATCCTAACCTAAGTTACAATTAAACCTAACACTACACTATCATTAAATTAATTAAATAAATTACCTACAAATAACTACAATTAAATACAATTATATAAACTAAATAAAGTACAAAAAATAAAAAAAGCTAAGTTACAAAAAATAAAAAAAATAACTTACAAACATTTAAAAAATATTACAACAATTTTAAGCTACTTACACCTAATCTAAGCCCCCTAATAAAATAACAAAGCCCACCAAAATAAAAAAAAATCCCTACCCTATTCTAAATTAAAAAGTTCAAAGCTCTTTTACCTTACCAGCCCATAAAAGGGCCTTTTGCGGGCATGCCCCAAAGAATTCAGCTCTTTTGCCTGTAAAAGAAAAATACAACCCCCCCAACATTAAAACTCACCACCCACATACCCCTAATCTACCCCAAACCCCCCTTAAAAAACCTAACACTACCCCCCTGAAGATCATCCTACCTTTAGTCGTCTTCAGCAAGCCGACCATTGATGGAACTGAAGAGGAGATCCGGAGCGACAGAAGTCATCATCCAGGCGGCGCTGAAGAATTCTTCCATCCGGGCGATGTCATCTTCCAAACGGCGTCTTCAATCTTCATCCATCCGGAGTGGAGCGGAGCCATCTTCAGACGAGCCGATGCGGAGCCATCCTCTTCTTCCCGACGACTAGCGACGAATGGATATTCCTTTATGGGACGTCATCCAAGATGGCGTCCCTTCAATTCCGATTGGCTGATAGGATTCTATCAGCCAATCGGAATTAAGGTAGGAAAAATCTGATTGGCTGATTGAATAAGCCAATCAGATTGAAGTTCAATCCGATTGGCTGATCCAATCAGCCAATCAGATTAAGCTTGCATTCTAGGTGGCGACGGTGTAGGGGGGGCAGATTAGGGGTTAATAAGTTTAATATAGGTTGCGGCGGGGTCCAGGCGCGGCAGTTTAGGGGTCAAACTATTTATTTAGTTGCGGAGAGGTCCGGGATTGGCAGGATAGGGGTTAATAAATTTATTATAGAGGGCGGCGGTATAGGGGGGGCAGGATAGGGGTTACTAGGTAGAATGTAGGTGGTGGCGGTGTCCGGGAGCGGTGGTTTAGGGGTTAATACATTTATAAGAGTTGCAGCAGGGTCTAGGAGCGGCGGTTTAGGGGTTACTAACTTTATTTAGTTGCGGAGGGCTCCGGGGGCGCCGGTATAGGGGGTAGAACAGTGTAGTTAGTGTGGGTGCTTAGTGACAGGCTAGCAATAAAGCTGTCAAAAAGCCGAAGAGCAGCGAGATCGGATGAGTGATAACTCTCACAGTCCACTGCTCATCGCCCCGTACTTGGTGCGCGGCTTTTTGACAGATTTATTGATAACTTAGGTGAAATTTTTCAGGTCCACGGCGGCGATGGTAGGCGAGCTTAGGCGGGCTTATTGAACCGGCGAAGGCAGGTAAAGTAGACATGTTGATAACTAGGCCCCACAGTATCATGCACACTAACACCAAGCAATTATACAGCTGTAAAAAAAAGTGGCCAATATTACTTATCTGTGAGTGAGCATTGCTTCTGTCACAGGCTGTGAGAATACCTGAGTTCCAAGATGGTGGCGCCCAGTACAAAGAGGCGGAGCTTCAGTATCTGTCACCTTTAAGCTCTTAAAACAGGAAAACTTATTTGAAAAGAACTGCAGAAACAGGATGAAGTGCAATAGCATATTGAGTAGTTACTATTCTTTTGTAGTTGTACACATCAGATTAATGTCCCTTTAATACTGAAAATTGTGCCTTTTCCAATTCCTTTTCAAAAAAATTAGCCTCAGCAAAAGGAAACCAAAATTATTACAGGGTGTTTTCCATTGCTGTATGGACACTTAAACTTTGCACTTGTTTTTTCAACATTTAAACATAAAACTGACCATATAGTTTTAAAAAATGGCGCACAGTCTGCTCATTGTGACAACTTACAATATGTATACAGATGGTTTAGCAGTGGTGTGGATGGAAACAGATTATAATAGGTTCCTAAGAAAGTTGTGATAATACAATCCCCTTTTAAAACACAATTTTATAACACCAGTACTGTTAGTGGTAATTACAACAGTGAGAGTGTGAGAATATTAAATATTAAAAACGCCATTTGTAGATGTCGTGGTCCTAAAGTGACTATTGAAGTAGGCCCATCATGTCAAGATACCCATAGCATTCATTTGGTTAATCAGTGGTGATGATGTATTTGGATAACAGGTTAATGTCACACATGTAAATAAGTATTTCCCCTGCACAGTGAATAAAGTGGTTACTTGCATTGACCTTTACAGTAACCTTAAGAGGTGTGAATGAGCTACTGTATCAGTCAGTTTCAGATGACCTGACCTTCCAAGTTTCTATTTTGAGAACACACCTAAAGGCTGTTTTAGAAACTGTTAGAAAATGTGTTTTTGACTGCTGGCTTTTAAGAAATAAATCGATTTAGCACTGTGATCCACTGAGAAACTTGACAAACAATTTGGCCTGAAAGCTAAAAGTTATTTTGGGAGCAAATACATGATATATTGGGATTGACCCCAAGTTTACTTGGGGGAGGGAGTTACCATATAACTTAACATTAAGTTTTATGCTGTAAATGCTGTATTTTGTTTCAAACTAATTCCTATTTTTATTACGTGTTTCAGAACTGAAAAGAGTCCAGTGATGTTTGGGCTTGAGCAATTTTTTTTACTTTAAATACAATGCGCACAGATGCTCACGGTATACTTGTGATATCAATTTACCTCGAGCGCAATGTACACTAGAAATCTTGCACAAAATAGAGATCAGCTTGTAATCTAGTCCAATATATTTTCTGCAGTTTTTCAGGTAACATATAGGGTGACTTTTAAAATGTTTGGAATTCATTATCACCTTGCTTTATTCAATTGTTTTTCAATAGCCATACTCAACCCACAACTGTTTAGAGGATCCTGTCTGGACTTGTTGTTATGTAGTCAAGGCTATTATGGGCTTGCTTACAATCCTTTAGAAAACATTTATCTAATGATTTTCTAAATCCCCATAAATCCTCTATGGGGATTTTTGTAGTGGTCAGCCCCTATGTTAGCAAACTCTTTGTTGTTTTGAAGTTCTTATCTAACCATCTTAGCTGAGGCCAATTAGCGAGATAAATGCAGCAGGGTTAGGCATGCGATGCCTGCCATATACACTATTATATATATTTTACAATTGTAAACATGACATCTTGCCGTCCTTAACGTTAAAGGGACATTAAACACTAAATAAATCATTGCTTGTATGATGTATTCAGAGCAAAGATTAGCCTGAGAATAATTGGTACATGTATTTTTAAAAATTCTATTAGTTGTTTAAATATTGAAAAAATAAGGGAAATGTTCACAAAGCAGTGGGTGTTCATATTGTAACTTAGGTTACACTGAGGCCAATTAGCAAGAGTTATAAATGGCTGACTAGAGTGTGCAACCAATGACTGTGTAGATTAGAGCTGTGTCTGCACTTCCATGTTTAATATAAATTGGAAAACCTATTCAGAATTAAATTACAGGAAAGGAGAATAAAATAAAAAATGAAAGTATATTAAAAAGTTGTTTTACTACATGTAAGTAAACAATTTATATTTATATATTGTGGTGTTTAATATCTCTTTAAATCTTTGTTACAGCAGTAAGGAGGCCTCCCATAAGAAAGATTGTTAAAATGTAGAAAAACTTTATATTGCCTTTAAAATCATACTTAGACACTTGTATAATCGACTTTGTCCATTATCAAAAGTGTCTAAGTATGATTTCAAGTACAACAATAAAGTGTTCCTACATTTTAACAATCTTCCTTATGTGAGGCTTCCGTACGGCTGTGGCAAAGATTTAACTTTAAGGTCGGCAAGATGCCATGTTTCCAATTGTGAAATTTATTAATGGTGGATACTCCATGAAGGGACTGACGGAAGCTGAGGTGCCGGAGATTCAGCGCAGCCGCCATTACCCAAGTTGGTGATGGGTGAGTGAGTCTTCTATGATTCTGTTTTTCAAACAAAGTTACATATGCACTATTAGTTAGAAAACTCTAAATTTACATACTTAAAATACAAGAAACTTGTAGTGAAACTAGCTCATTCTGGGATAGATTACAAGTGGCAAGATAATTTTAGTTTTTTGCTTGTGCGCTAACTGTGCTTGAAGAAAAAATTAGCACAGCCGCATTAGCGTGCATATTACAAGTTGAAGTAAAAAGTTAGTGAAAAAACTATGCACGCTTTCCTCAGGACTTGGGATATCCTGACCAAGGTTAACTTCTTCTCCCCATACACATTTAGGGGGACCGCTACAAAAAACACCTATCAGTTAACGCGCGCTAACCCGACACTACGCTAGACCAACTGCACTAAACCCAAAGGTGTTAGAATTACTTCCCATGCCTATATTCATCACAAAGAAGAACATGTTCTCTTTATAGATATTTATATTTATGTATATATATATATATATATATATATATATATGATTATCTTTTTGTAAAATGTATATCTTTATCTATATATCTAAATAATTATATATATGTGTATGTTTGTGTGTATATATATATATATATATATATATATATGTATATTTATATATACACCAAAGAAGTTGAGTGCACATGCTCAGCGTCATATCCAGAGGTTGTCTTTGGGAAATATATGTATGAGTGCTGCCAGCATTGCTGCAGAGGTTAAAGGGGTGGGGGGTCAGTCTGTCAGTGCTCAGACCATACGCCGCACACTGCATTAAATTGGTCTGCATGGCTGTCGTCCCAGAAGGAAGCCTCTTCTAAAGATGATGCACAAGAAAGCCTGCAAACAGTTTGCTGATGGATTACTCGAACCATGTCCTGTGGTCCAATGAGACCAAGATAAACTTATTTGGTTCTGATGGTGTCAAGCATGTGTGCCGGCAACCAGGTGAGTAGTACAAAGACAAGTGTGCCTTGCCTACAGTCAAGCATGGTGGTGAGAGTGTCATGGTCTGGGCCTGCATGAGTGCTGCCGGCACATGTACTGTGACATACTGAAGCAGAGCATGATCCCCTCCCTTCGGAGACTGGGCCGCAGGGCAGTATTCCAACATGATAATGACCCCAAACACACCTCCAAGACGACCACTGCCTTACTAAAGTACCTGAGGGTAAAGGTGATGGAGTGGCCAAGCATATCTCCAGACCTTAACCCTATTGAGCATCTGTGGGGCATCCTCAAATGGAAGGTGGGGGAGCGCAAGGTCTCTAACATCCACCAGCTTTGTGATGTCATCATGGAGGAGTGGAAGAGGATTCCAGCGGCAACCTGTGAAGCTCTGGTAAACTCCATGCCCAGGAGGGTTAAAGCAGTGCTGAAAAATAATGGTGGCCACATAAAATATTGACACTTTGGGCCCAATTTGGACATTTCCACTTAGGGGTGTACTCATTATTGTTGCCAAAGATTTAGACATTAATGGCTGTGTGTTGAGCTATTTTGAGGAGACAGCAAATTTACACTGTTATACAGGCTGTACAGTGGTATTTTTCATATAGTAAATCTAAACTGTTAGTTTTTCATTTTACAGAAGAGCAAATACATAACTGTAAAATTTAGAAGTAAAGCAAGGTGATACAATTTTGAATATTTTGAATAGCGTGCAAAAGTTAATTTATTTCACTAATGTAACTTAAAAGGTGAAACTAATATATGAGATAGACTCATTACATTCAAAGGAAGATAGTTCAAGCCGTGATTTGTCATAATTGTGATGATTATGGCTTACAGCTCATGAAAACCCCAAATCCACAATCTCAGAAAATTAGAATATTGTGAAAAGGTGCAATATTCTAGGCTCAAATTGTCCCACTCTAATCAGCTAATTAAGCCATAACACCTGCAAAGGGTTCCTGAGCCTTTAAATGGTCTCTCAGTCTGGTTCAGTAGGAATCACAATCATGGGAAAGACTGATAACCTGACAGTTGTGCAGAAAACCATCATTGACACCCTCCACAAGCAGGGAAAGCCTCAAAAGGTAATTGCAAAAGAAGTTGGATGTTCCCAAAGTGCTGTATCAAAGCACATTAATAGAAAGTTATGTGGACGCGAAACGTGTGGAAGAAATGGTGTACAAGCAGCAGGTATGACCACAGCCTGGAGAGGATTGTCAGGAAAAGGCCATTCAAAAGTGTTGGGGACTTTCACAAGAGCCACCACACACAGACGGATCCTGGACATGGGCTTCAAATGTCGTATTCCTCTTGTCAAGCCACTCCTGAACAACAAACAACATCAGAAGCGTCTTACCTGGGCTAAAGAAAAACAGACCGTCTGTTGCTCAGTGGTCCAAAGTCCTCTTTTCTGATGAGAGCAAATTTTGCATCTCATTTGGAAACCTAGGAACCAGAGTATAAAGGAAGAATGGAGAGGCACAGACTGCAAGATGCTTGAAGTCCAGTGTGAAGTTTCCACAGTCTGTGTTGATTTGGGGAGCCATGTCATCTGCTGGTGTTGGTCCACTGTGCTTCATTAAGTCCAGGGTCAACGCAGCCGTCTACCAGGAGATTTTGGAGCACTTCATGCTTCTTTCCGCAGACAAGCTCTATGGGGATGCTGACTTCATTTTCCAGCAGAACTTGGCACCTGCCCACACTGCCAAGAGCACCAAAACCTGGTTAAATGACCGTGGGATTACTGTGCTTGATTGGCCAGCAAACTCACCTGACCTGAACCCCATAGAGAATCTATGGGGCATTGCCAAGAGAAAGATGAGAGACATGAGACCGAACAATGCAGAAGAGCTGAAGGCCGCTATTGAAGCATCCTGGTCTTCCATAACACCTCAGCAGTGCCACAGGCTGATAGCTTCCATGCCACATCGCGTTGAGGCAGTAATTGCTGCAAAAGGGGCCCAAACCAAGTACAGTGTACATACAGTATGCATGCTTATACTTTGCAGAGGTTCGATATTGTTCTACAGGTATGTACAATCCTTGTTTTATTGATTGCATGTAATATTCTAATTTTCTGAGATTGTGGATTTGGGGTTTTCATGAGCTGTAAGCCATAATCATCACAATTATGACAAATCACGGCTTGAACTATCTTGCTTTGCATGTAATGAGTCTATCTCATATATTAGTTTTACCTTTTAAGTTGCATTAGTGAAATAAATGAACTTTTGCACGATATTTTAATTTTTCGAGTTTCACCTGTATATGCAGATATATAATAGAAATATTTATTTTAAAATAACAAGAACATTTGTTTCTATGTGATGAACATAGGAATTTTAAATATTTCTATTAAAAACACATTAAAACACATTTAAATTGAACAAAACTAATATTTAATGTTTCAAGTTATTATATATACATGCATTGGAGCCCTTCCCAGTCAAACACCTTGTCAAATACCATATCCCTTTCAACCCCTTTAAAACCTTTTTATTAATATTTAAATTAAATATTTGTTATTAAAAGTGTATATATGAATGTAATACTTTATTTTAATGTGTTTTACATGTGTTTTGTCCACTTTTTTTAACCATCACAGTTTACTTAAGGTCTGAAATCAAGCTAAATGTTCTAGTGCAGTTTCGGCTTTCACTCAAGCACAAACTATAGCTTATAACATGAGTGGAAGTTTTGGTCGCAATATACATTGAAAGTATAGGTTGCGCTTGAGTGGTTAGCCACTTAAACCCTTTTCTGGTTAACGCACTTTACCATGGACTTGTAATATAAAGTTGCGCACTAATGTTTGCGTGGTCCCACGCTATCATTAACGCACAATTTGTCATTTGGCACTCTGCTTCTAAAGGGGAGGAACCTGTAAGTCCCAGAGAAACATGAGCTGCAATTTAGCTCTCTGAAATGCAGAATCACACAGTAGAGAGTGAGGTTACAAGGAGAGCACCCAGTGCTGATGACAATACTCAATTTTAAGTATGTGCAGAGAAGAAATTTTTGCTTTGGACAAAAATTTGTTTCCCCCACATATTAGGTGGTTGCGCTACTCGGTAATACTGAATATTACTCAAACATTTACATGTAAATGTTTCAAAGCTACAGGTGAAAAGTTACCGGTAGCAACAAACTAACTTTAATTTGCTCGGAAGAGCGCACTAACCCGATCCTCTTCTTGCCATAGCCCGGCTGCGCTAACAGCAGGCTTAACGCTCTCTGCAAGAAGAGGAGCAGGTTAGCACACTCTCCAGAGCACGTTAAGGTAAGTATTAGCATTAACCCCTTAAAAAAATTAAAAGAACGAATGAAAACTGATTATTTTCGTCAGTATTTTTTAATTTTCTTTGGTGCATTTATTAGGATTTTCGTTTCGTTAAACAAAAACGAAAATCCGATTTTCATCACGAATGTGTATTTGTGATGAAACTAATGCACATCTCTAATTTTAAGCACATATAAATTAAAGGGATAGGAAAGTCAAAATTAAACTTGCATGATTCAGATAGAACATGTATTTTTAAGACACTTTTAAATTCACTTCTATTTTCAAATGTGCTTCGTACTCTTAGTTTTCCTTGTTGAAAATGAATACGCACATATCCTACACTAGTGGGAGCTGCAGCTAATTGGTGCCTGCACACATTTGTCTCGTGTGATTGGCTAAATAGATATTTTCAGCTTCCTGTCAGTAGTGCAATGCTGTTCTTCAGCAATGGATAACAAGAGAATGAAGCAAATTTGATAATAGAAGTAAATTGAAAAGTTGTTTAAAATTGTATGTTCTATCTGAATCATAAAAGAATATAGGAGGGGGGCGGAGCCAACTACCGCACGGATCGGACGCCATTTCAGAGAGCTCCTGCTTAAAAAGTTTAACTTTTAGCTTTTAAAGTTTATATAGGGGACCCCTTTCACCTTTACTGGTGCCCAGCTATCTTGGTGACAGCCTCCTAACTACTTTGCTGACAGCCGTTGCTTTATTGTGACTTTAATAGGAGGCACCGGACAACTTACACCTGACCGCCTAACACAGCCGTCTCAACCCACGCAAGCGGCATTGTCTGCAGAACCAGACTGACATAGGTATACTACTCTGCTCCGGAGGGTCGGGGATCCGCTCCGGAGCTCAACAGGACTCCTTTCAACTCCGGACCGTAGAGCAGACAAGGAGCTCACACGCCGGAACTGTCCGGGGGAAGTTTGTAAGTAGCGGTTGACAACCGCTTGTAGACAGCGCTACACAAGTCCAGCATAGCCAGCATCACCACCTATACACATAGCTGGGGCTAGAGACTCACCCGAGGTGGTTAAAAATTCCAGGGCTCACTATCAGAAGGGACACAGTGGTTTTGGCGAAGCGCCATCTTTCATATCCTCCCCGTTAACAAGGTGCGACACGATATACAGGCCTAACATTGATTCACACTGTGGATGAAGCACTAACAGGGGCTTATTGATAAGGGACTTTATACCTCAAAAAAAAGACACACAAGTGTACCCTGAACTTTATTTGAAATTATAATACAGCTACACTACAGCTTGTGATTCTGCTTCCCACGTGGAGATTTGCCCTCATAACAGTTTGCCCTTTCACACTGCCGGGGGCTCTGTCACCGTAACTGCAATTATCAGACTATCAGGGAGGCTTTGCAACTCAGCAAATCTGCCAAGATTAGCCCCTACATAAATGTTTTAATACAGCACGCAGTGCTGATAGCAGGCTTCGGCTACTCCAGACACTCAGCAGGTTTACAAAGGCGTATGCCATCACAGTAAAGCCAAAGGGCCTACAGACAATATCTAAAATTAAAGTGCGCCATAGCCTTTTAGGCGCGAACCGCCGCCATCTTGTGGCCTGCCTACCCGGACCTAGCAGCGGACCAGACATTGCAGAGGAGACCGGGTAAGAAAACTATACACACTTAAGGACATCTATATGTTAAGACCCTACTGTCTACCCAGGCAGGATAACTGAACCTGACATCTAGCCACTAACCTCGGTAGGCCCTGCCAAAGCTTCTAAGACTGTTACCTACACCTGGGGCATACCGTTAGCCACCAGCACATTTATTATTGTCAGATCGCCAGCAATTCACCTCAGTCTCATAGCTGCCCTAAAGGTCACATTTGAAACCTTTTTATCTCAATAATGGAAAGGGCCCACTTCTGACATATCTATACACAAGCCCTTCGTGAATACCTCTACATGCTTTATTCACAACATTATTAGACTGAGGTTGATTCCGACGCACGCTTTCAGTTTAAGTCAACTACAGATTGCAGGACCAGAGTGGACCACAATAGACTCTCTCTATACCCTCCTGGCGCACACAACACAAGCGCAGTGGCAAAGGGACTTAACTGACATCTGCACCCTAATGAATGCCGTACCATCTATGCTCTGTAGGACATTAAAGAATCAGTCTCCATATGATGTAAAGCAAGACATTCTATTAATATTCAATTTACTGTTACACCTCTCCCTGTTTGATGTTAATATGCTGAATATGGCCGCCTAACTTAAGATTGACGTCAGGGGGACTATGTCACAATTTTCTACAATCTACTCTCTATAGTTGCTACTCTACATTTTGGTGCAATATCTGACTAGATTCCAGCTATCTATTCTCCTGCGGCTGAGGACAGGAAACTGAGCATGTCCCAAAACTCTAGAAGAAAACCAAGGCTATCTCAACCACCCAAGAAGACAGTAGCTGACCACTTTAAAGGCCATTTGTCCCAAACATATCGAGACTCTGCTTCTGTCATGGATGACAGCGAATCGGACAACAGTATTAATTCTCAAGCTCCCACATCAGACGCAATGTCTACATCTATTGTTGATGCTCTCACCAAGCGCATGAACCTTCTTCAAGACACGTTAACTAAAGAAATAAAGAGCTCTACAGCTGAGCTGCGCAGAGAAATTGCGTCACTGGGAGAAAGGACGGACACCCTAGAACGCAAACAAGAAGATCTTGTGGTAGATCAGGCCCATCTCCTGGCGTATTCCCAGAGCTTGGCAACCCAGTTATCAGACTTGGAGATAAAATTGGCTGATATGGAGGACAGGTCCAGACGGAATAATTTGAGATTCCGAGGCATATCTGAAGATATTGGCTCACAAGATCTGGAACCCTATGTTTTAGAGTTTTGCAAGGCTATACTACCTGAAACTGACCCGACAAGTTTTCTACTAGACAGAGTCCACAGAGTGGCAAGACCACGGTCGGTTTCCCAAGATAAACCGAGAGATGTCCTCGCTAGGATACATTTTTTCACTCATAAGGAGAAGATACTAAAAGAATTGGCCAATAAACCACAACTGCCAGCTAAATTTCAGCAGCTCTCGGTATTTCCAGATATCTCAAGCTTCACTCTACAAAGAAGAAGGACCTTTAGGAACATTACCCAAATCCTAAGAGCAGAAAATATTAGGTATAGATGGGGATACCCGACGAAATTGGTAGTTTCAAATAAAGGCGAAACCCATACCATTCTTACCATCCAGGAGGGATTTGACTTGTTAAGAGAGTGGGGTCTGGTAACGTCTGAACCCAGAACTAGAAGGGACTCAATGCCTAACACTTCTGGCCTAGATACATCCCCTCAGGCCATCCAACCTAAATTACGTGCTGGAGCCCTAGATTTCACACCTGGGCCACAAATACCATCTATAGAAGGACAAATTTCCTCGGCTGCTGCTCTCCTGAGAGCCAAAAAATGATATGATAGCACTTTTTTTTTTAAATAATTTATATGTCATTATAAGTCCTGTTGTATGTACCTATGTTTCTGTTTAGATGCCTGTTTCAGGTTGTAGAGGAGGAGATTCGTGGCTTCCTGTTGGAAACGGAAAATCTGTTTTGAGGCGTATTGCCTCTGTCCACTAGACAATTCTCTTTCGGACAGCAGGGGTCGCGGATATCTCCCCTTCTCCAATCTACTTATGCTGTAAGAGATTTAATAGACAAATCATAAGTGCTGATTAAAGCCAAATCTAGATCCAGCTGAAGTGCATTTGCTGTTCCTCTAGGGGATGGAAAATGCCATGTTTGCGTACCTTTAAATGATACATATGTTATCGTTAATTTTGTTGATGTATTTCTATCTTTGTTTAGATATCTACCCCATGTTGAGGAGGAGGAGATTCGAGATCCCCTGTAGATAACAGAACATCCGTCCTGAGGCGTTTTGCCTCTATATATTATACGTCTCTTTTTTAGAGGATCAGGATCGTAACTATCTCCCCCTCTTCAAATGGGTTATGTTGCAAACTGTTTCACAGGTATAAAGGAAGTGTCGTTTACAGCTACGTTTAGATCCACCTAGAATTCTTAAAACATGGTTGCAATTCCTCTGAGGGACGGAGGATGCTTTGTCTTCACTCCCTCAAATGATACATGTATTATCGCAAATCTAGCTAGATATCACTGTGCTTCTATTTAAATCACTTAAAACTACACCTAGATTCACTTAGAATTCTATGCTGCACATAGTTCACCAGGCATATAATAAGAATTGTTTTGAATTAGAACTAGATCTACCTGAAATTGCATATATGGAAATGTCATACAACAGACTAATTGCACTGAATGTAGACCCTTGTTACTATGTTAGTTAATTTAAGTTATGATTGTTATCCTGTAGTTCACATTCCCTCATGACTAGTCAATCTATTTATACAGGTTGTTATACTTGTACCGCCCCCCCCCTCATATACGCAAATTATATTTGTGACATCCCCTCCTAAGGGGACAGGAGAAGTTAGTCTAATTTTTAGATAAGCTTCTCCATTTGGTGATCCGACGGGTCATCATACTTGTGAATACACTTTTACCCCGAGCAAATACACCTGAAAAGACTGGATTCGATGCTACTGATATAGATTGTACTTTCCATACTATATAAAGAATCCCTGACTAACTGTACTTCCTGTTTCAGGTAACAAATATTTTTTCTCTCGAACTTGGTCTCTTGAGACCTTTCTGAACAGTGACCAGCACTTCTGTATCTGGGATCACCGGGAGTCGTCTCTGGGTGAGCACCTTCAGGCGGGGTAAGTCTTGTGCTTAACTCTAGCTCTTTTTCCACTACCTTTCCTCTCTCGCCTTCCCAGTTTCCTAAGCCTGCGAAAATGTCGGTCCCCAATAATATCTCTTTTGCAACATTAAATGCCAAGGGTCTCAATTCACAAGATAAACGAAGTATGCTTACAAACACTATGAAGGCTCTCAAAATACATATTGTCTTCTTACAAGAGACACATTGGCTGGCGTCCTCCCAGGCCCCGTACAGAACGCCAGACTATCCCACTGTAATTCTAGCCTCCCACTCTGAGAAATCTAGAGGGGTAGCTATTGCCATACATAAAACCATGCAATATGAACATATTTTTGAGGAGAAAGACTCTGAGGGTAGATATCTCTTACTTACCTGTAAGCTTATTGGTATTCTCTTCACATTGGTAAATATATATGCCCCCAACCAATCCCAACCCAAATTCTTGAAAAAGATACTGTCCAAAATAGAAAAATACAAAGCTGGAACTTTAATTCTAGGGGGTGATTTCAACATGGTGTGGGACCCCTTAGTCGACAAGAAGGTTCAGAGGGGGAAACAAATTGACACATATACTATAACTACTGCCAGCAGATTCCGTCAGCACATAATCCAGCACAATCTATATGACGTTTGGAGGGCATACCACCACAGTGACAGAGATTACACATACTTCTCTAGACCTCATCACTCTTACTCGAGACTAGACCACTTTTTCACAGATTCATGGACACTTGACAGAGTCTTAATGTCGTATATAAAGGTCTGTGCTTGGTCGGACCATGATATTCTCACGCTTACCCTCTCCACTGACCAAACAATTATGTCTAGGCCTAGTTGGAAACTACCTAAGCAAGCCCTGCAAGATAAATCCTTTAGGACTTCTCTTCAAAACTCTATTAGAGAATTCTTACAGCTAAACGAAACACCGGGTATGCCATCTCAAACAGTTTGGGCCGCCCTGAAAGCGTATGTGAGAGGGATATGTATTCGGAGACAGGCAAAACTTAGACAACAGATGAAAGCCCCTTTGGGCCTTCTTATGACAGAGCTACGACGGACTGAACAAGAAAATAAGACCTCCCCGTCGAGCCCTCTAGCTGATAAAATCAAAACACTTAGGACGCAAATAGCAGATAGGGAGCTGGAGAGGGTGAAGGAAGCCCATACTCGATTCAAAAAGTTGCTATATTGTCAGGGTAATAAAGCCTCAACGCTCTTAGCGCACAAACTAAGAGGTAGAACCGCGGCAGCTAGAATACTTTCACTCAAGCAGGGGACCAAATCGGTCTCCTCGCCCAAAGAAATTGGACAAACCTTTGCGGCCTACTATTCTGATCTGTACCATCTCCACCCTTCAATGGCTGGTGAAGAATCCCCTATTCCAGAAGTGAAAGACTTTTTACAAGGTCTTAATCTACCCGCACTATCAGAGGAAGATAAAGAAACACTTAAGGCCCCATTCTCTCTAACCGAAATTAACTTAGCTATCAAGCATACCCAAAATAATAAAGCCCCCGGCCCTGATGGGTACCCGGCATCCTTCTATAAGCTCTTTAAATCTGACTTGAGTAAGATCCTCCTCAAGGTTTTTGGGGAGGCTCGAGAGTCAGGTCGGTTTACTAATGAATATCTGCAGGCAATTATTCTACCTATCCCCAAGCCAAATAAAGACCCAACACAGTGTACTAGTTACAGACCAATCTCATTGATTAATGGTGATGTGAAACTCTATGCCAAACTTTGGGCTAACCGCCTTAATACCCTACTCCCGAAGGTGGTTCACCCAGGCCAGGTTGGATTCACCTTTGGTAGAGAAGGACCGGATAATTCTCGAAAAATGCTTAATATCCTCACAGAGGCGTCTCGTCTAAAAATTCCCATGCTGGCCCTGTCTTTAGACGCAGAAAAAGCGTTTGACAGGGTCAGATGGGATTACTTATGGTGCACATTGGCCCAATTTGGCATGCCAGACGAAGTAATAACAGCCATCCGTGCCTTATACTCCTGCCCATCCGCGGTTGTTAAGGGCTTGGGTTTTGCCTCTCCGGAATTCTATATCACTAACGGTACTAGGCAGGGATGTCCCCTATCGCCCTTAATTTTCACATTAGCCATTGAACCTTTGGCCCAAGCCATTAGAAACTCACGTACAATACGGGGAGTGCAGTTCTCCGGCCGAACAGCAAAAATAGCGTTGTTCGCGGATGACGTGACATTATTCCTCACAAACCCATTAGGCTCCCTACCTGCCCTTTTTGATCTTATATCCAAATTTGGTGCCCATAGTTATTATAAGGTCAACGTCTCAAAGACTGAGGCTTTGCCTGTTGGTCTTCCCACCTTCGAACTAGATGTTCTGCGAACTTCATATTCCTTTCAATGGTCACACTCCACCATCAGACACTTAGGGATTCAACTTGGTGCAGATCGGAGAACAGTACTGTCTATAAACTACTCAGACATTCTTAAAGAAGTTGCTGAACTCACCACCTCCTGGAACTTTAAAGAGATCTCTTGGCTGGGCCGCATAGCATCTTTTAAGATGACGATCCTACCTAAAATCTTGTACTATTTTCGCTGCATACCTCTTAATGTTCCTAGTGCCCTTATAGATAAGCTCCAATCTCTTGGACAAAAGTACATCTGGGATAAATCTAAGCCTCGTATAGCAGCAAAGATACTTCAGAAAAAATATGAACAAGGAGGCGTAGCTATGCCTAGTATTCGCGGATACTATGAGGCCGCTAGGCTCTCTCATATCTTAGCCTGGGCAGACAAGGGTGAACCACAAGGATGGAAGACCATAGAGGCCCATGATCTCCCTACAGGTCTGAGTTTAGCTGATTTACCATGGATTCCTATTCACCGGCTAGATACGCTAGGGGTAAAGAATGTCATTATCGGAGACAACTTGAAAATTTGGCACAGCCTCAGGAACCTACCAGAGGTTGCCCCGCACCCATCTCCTATCCAGTCCTTGCCTGCCTTACTTGCAGCCCTACCGGACACACACGTACAGCGCTGGGGTGTTTGGGATCTGAAAATAATCTCCCAGCTATATCCCTCGGACACTTTGGTGGGCCCGAGCAATATAGGATCTGTCATTCCAAACCCCCCTATATGGCTTAAATTCGAGTACTCTAGACTATACGCCTTCCTGGTCTCTTGGGGATTCCCTAAAGGCCCTAATAGACCTTTGACTACCTGGGAGAAATTGTGGCAACTCCCTGTCAAGACCCCTAAACTGATCTCATTCCACTATAGCTTAATACATTCGTCCACAAACAAGGACAGGCCTTGGCAACTTAGAGCATGGGAGGGAGACTTGTCCAGACCAATCACTGACAAAGATCTACACATGGCTATGACACTAACTAAGAAGACAGTACACTGTGCGAACACCCTAGAATCATATATGAAACTGTTTCTGAAATGGTATTACACCCCCTCTAGACTCTCACAGATGTTTCCTGCAACGTCCTCTCTCTGTTGGAGAGACTGCGAATCAAGAGGGTCCGATATTCATATATGGTGGGAATGTCCTAAATTAAAACATCTGTGGACGCAGGTATCCTCCCTCTGCTCTAACCTTGGGCTGAATAGATCACTTACCCCTGATATGGCTTTGCTGCATGTATTCCCGAGACACATTCAAGCTCCCCTGTCTAAATTGTTAATTTTTGTTCTCGCTGCCACTAAATTGGCGATAGCGAGAGCTTGGAAACAGACACAACCCCCGGACATTGCAGTTATTATCTCCATAATACAGACATATGCCAAAATGGAACAGAGTTTCTACCTCAATATAGATAAAGAAGATCTTTACTGGCAGATCTGGGAACCTTGGTTCTATTACCAGGAAAATTACAGGCAGGCGGATAGACCTTGACTCTTGTAACAAACCCACCCGCCTACTCTCTTTCATCTGCAATCACTGATCTATGCTTTCATATCTCCTTCCTCCATCCCCCTAACCCCCATCCCCTCTCCCTACACTGCGCAACCTATTTCCCCTACCCCTGCTCCTATTCTCTGCTGTCCCTACTTCTTGTGGGGCGATTTGCCCCGCCTGGAGGTGCGTGCTGGAATTGACCTGTCGGATCACTGAGAGAAGTAAGATTACGATTTTCATTAGACTGACTTGCTTTAATTACCATAATGCTGAGTTAATACCTATAATTATTATCTCCTGCCAATCATCATAATTAAGGTCGGTCAAACTGTATTGTCCCTTTTTCTATGTTTGTGTACACTGAAAAACCCTTACGGGTATAAGATATGACCTGTGTTTGCTTATGATGATACTCTTACTGTGACTCCAGAAAAACCTATGTATATGCAAGAAACTGTATAACATGTTGTTGTTATTCACAATTTAAACCTAAAATAAAAATTATTTTTGAAAAAAAAAAAAAAACAAAACTGTACAACCTGCCAGAGTGTAAAATGTGATCCAGTTAGGTTTTGCATTACTTTTGTCATGTAGCAGAGCACGATCACATGCTGTAAGGTCTACAAGAAGAGATTTGATTTTTCACCCACTGCTTCCTTATATCAAATAAAAAAAATAAAAAAAATGAACACTCAAAAAAAAAAAAAAAAAAGAATATAGGAGCTAGGGCCTTTTATCTGCGCTACTCTCTATTTTTCCTTTTTTTCAATCCTTGAGAACACCAGACGCCCCAAGGGAGCTCATGTCCAGCCTCTCTTTACTGGAAAGGATTCTTTCACATAAATAAAAATATTTAAAATGCAGAAACATACAAAGTATAATCAAAAGGTGTACAAATTACAATTCTTAATATTTTACTGTATAATATAGAAATAGCAAACAGAAATTACAAGGTTTAATGGAACAGTACACACTGTAATTACAAGACAGTTCTGGTGTCTTGCTTTAGAATATCAGCCAAGTGTAAAAATTATTTAAACTGATTAACATCTTGTTTACTGTAATTGTTTTTCAACAAACTCCACCCACAATTTGCCTTATTTGTAGGAGCCAATTAGAACTTGAGTCTGCAGGCAACAAGGTTAGTCACATTCATTGAGTTAGTATAAAGTGAATTGTTATGAAGCTGTTATCTGTTAAAGACAAACAGGGAGAGTTATGCTTGAGAAGTCAGCAGGTGCATTTCAAGCTCTGGGGATTATAAAATTTACCATTTTCAAAACTTAATTACATGAAAAGCTAACAAACTAATTAAAGTATATAGCAAATGTTAGCTTTTCCCTATTTTCATTAAGACATTATTGCAATTATTATTTGCATAATGGTAGCTGCTAAAGTATGCTATTAAAAAGAGACTACATGTTCATATGAGGGGTCCTTATACCTTAGCAGCTACCATTATGTAAATAATTTAATAGCTAGCGATTTAACCAAGTGGGTTGTGTATTAGTGATACCTATATTAGCAGGGGTGGGGGGACGTAGATTAACTTAAAGTATCTTAAAGGGACAGTCTACTCCAGAATTGTTGTTGTTTAAAAAGATAGATAATCGCTTTATTACCCACTCCCCAGTTTTGCATAACCAACATGGTTATATTAATACACTTTTTACCTCTGTAATTACCTTGTATCTAAGCCACTACAGGCTGCCTCCTTATTTCAGTTAAAAAGACAGACTTGAATTTAAGTCAATCAGTGTCCTCTTATAAGTAACTCCATGGGTGTGAGCACAATGTTATCTACATGTCACATATTAACTAATGCCTTCTAGCTGTGAAAAATGGTCAAATGCATTCAGATAAGTGGCGGCCTTCAAGGGCTTAGAAATTAGCATTTGAGCCTACCTTGGTTTAGCTTTCAACCAAGAATACCAAGAGAACAAAGCTAATTTGATGATAAAAGTAAATTGGAAAGTTGTTTAAATTGCATGCCCTATCTGAATCATGAAAGTTTATTTTTGACTAGACTGTCCAATTAATATAAGATGTGGCCCAATATGCAATAGATTATCAGTATTAGACACTGTTTTTCTCCACAATTAATTTTTAAATTCTCATTCTGTTGGCTGATTTCAAGATTACAACCAATAGAAATGCAAGGTACCCCAAATTGATTGCAGTACCTTGCATTCAATCTTCAGTGTACAATGGACATCGGATGAAGAGGAGCCTCCATGCCGCTGAGGAACGCCACCGCCGCTGAGGATCCACGCATCGGGAAAGACAGCTCCGTACCTCTGCTCCGCGCCCCCTTTGTTCTGGATGAAGATAGAAAATGATGGAGCCGCCTAGAAGAAGACCTTCTCCGCCGGACTTTAGAAATGGTGAGTACTTATTTGGGGCTTAGTCTTAGGCTTTTTTTTATTTTTTGGGGTGGCTTTTTTTTTTAGATTAGGGTTTTTTGGGCTTGAAAAGAGCTGATTGCCCTTTTAAGGGCAGTAAAAGAGCTGAATGCCCTTTTAAGAGCAATGCCCATAAAAATGCCCCTTTAGGGGCAATGGGTAGTTTAGGTTTTTCTTTAGTGTTAGGTTTTTTTATTTTGGTTTTTTTTTACTGTTAGAAGGTAATTGGTCATTTGTTTAGGTAAAATAGATGTTTAACTTAGGGTAATGCCCTACAAAAATACATTTTTATATGGGTATTAGTTTAGGTTTAATTTCTTTATTTTGGATAACTTTGTTTATTTTTTCTGTAATTTTAAATTTTTTATTTTGTGTAATTTTAGATTTGGGGTTTGTAGTTTTTTTTAAAAAAATAGACTGCCCTCTGTGCAGGCTTATCGCCTAGTAAATAATAAAGCACTTTGAATTTTAAACAAGTAGTAGATTTTTTCTATCAGTTGTCAGTTAGTGACATTTTCATTCCTAATGCATCATGTGATCGCCATCAGCCAATCACAATGTGCATATACATATATCTTGTGAATCTTGCACATGTTCAGTAGGAGCTGGTGCCTCAGAACATGTGCATATAACGGAAGAGATTTGGAAAGTTGCTTACAATGATGTGCTCTATCTATATATATAATATATATATATATATATATATATATATATATTACATACAAAGAGCACAGCAAGAGCAGAGGAAGCGCTAACAGACAGTAATGGCTATTTGCATGTTGCCAGCAACCACAATCCACAGTGGATTAAAAATATTCCATATGAGACGGAGGGACAAATCTTAAGAGAAAATCTGGAGGCCAACATTGTAGCAACTGAAACTCAATGTTGACGCTCTTATTGCTGAATTTAGATCTTTAATTGGTAGATGGGATTTCAAAGAGATTTTTTGGCTTGGTAGAATAGCCACAATAAAAATGTCTCTGCTTCCAAAGGCCTTGTACCTGTTTAGCTGCTTCCCACTGAATATCCCTCATGTCACCCTACAGCAAATCCATCAGATATTCATCAGATACGTTTGGGCGGATAAAACCCCTAGAATAGGACATAAGATTATGCAGAGAGAGTTCTCAAAAGGTGGAGTCTCATTTCCTAACATTTTTCTGTACCACGAGACAACAAGACTTTCCCATATAACGACCTGGTGCTTGCGTTCGGAAAAACCGGGATGGTACAGGTTATAGGAAATGGCCTTACCATTAGGACATTACTTGCCAAATGCCATTTGGGTTCCAAGCTATAAATCTCTAGCTAAAAAGATAGAAAATCCCATAGTTCAATAAAACATCCCTGTATGGCATAATCTTCAGCATCATTCTGAGATAGCCCCATTTCCGTCCCCAATTCATCAGCTGAGAGGTCTGCTTTGGGACCTCCCCAACATACATATAGAATACTGGTGTCAGGTTTCCACCTTTCCATGTCTCCTCCCTCTTCCTCTATAAATCCTGTCAATCAACATCAGACAGGTGCTTAGTATTTTGTTTCCAGACGCTGGTTTGTGTTCCTGCTGTGAGGTGCTGACAGGCTACTCTCTAAGGAGACTCACAGTTTCGCTACATTCAGCTGCCTATATACTCAGCCATTACATATACTTCTAAGCCTTCTCAAGATCTGCCACTTTGCTGTTTATTCCTATCAACCAGCTAACCAACTTCAGGAAGAAAGGATTACCAGTTTTCTCAAACCGGACTGTAACTTTAAAGACCTTGTCTTTTCTCCTCATTATTGTTTGCGACTTGACTTACAGCTGCCTCCAGCTCTCCCGAACCTCAGGATTTACTTTCTCAGCTGTCTTTGCTACACGCTGTGTTGCAAACAAACATTCTCCACGCCGTGAACCGGCATTCCGCCACGCCCTCCTGTGATGTAACAGGCACCGGGCTGTTCGGCCGCTCTCACAACCGCTCTGCTGAACAGAGCTCTCACTGAGTTTCCTGCACACTGTCGTAGGATCTTTACCTACATAGAAGCATTGACTCAGACAACACACAGGCTCATATAACAGTTAGCTTGAACCAGTCCTGTGAAGAAACAGGTGATTCAGCACAAGTTACAGGGGAATTGATTTAGACAGTCTGGTGCTGTGAGACTGCATCAGTTTAGTGTGTTTAGGTTAAACAGATTCCAGTACTTAAACATCAATTTCCTTGTCTTATAATTTATTGTTTATTTTTACAGCAATAATTATTATATTAACTCACTCATTTACCACTGCTGCTACTTTACACTTTGTATCAGCAAGGTAGATCTGTGAAACACACCTCCTTATTATTGAGCTCTGCTGCTGAGAATCCAGATAAATTAATTTATATTTCTGACTGCAAGCCAGACATCACATAATACTAAGCCCAATATGGATCCAGCGGAACTCCCACAAATTGTCTATAATCTATCTCAGAGAGTAGATCAGCTTAGCCAGGGTTTTAGGGAGTTACAGCTAGAGAATCAGACTCTTCGTGGCATCATAAAGGAATCTATGATCAAGACACCTCAGTCTGATAGCACTCCTGAACCCCAAGTTTCCTTACCGGATCTCTTCTCTGGTAATCGTAAGGTTTACAGGCAATTCAAAAATTCCTGTAACCTGTTATTTAATCTGAAACCTAAAACATACTACAATGACAAGGTAAGGGTTCTGACCATAATCTCCTTCCTAAGAGGTGAACCTCGTGTCTGGGCAGATACTTGTTATGAGGCAAATGACCGCATCCTCTCCTCCCTGGATGATTTCTATGCTACCATGGATGAACTATATCAGGACACTGATGTGCAGCTTACGGCTGAAACAAAGATGAGATGCCTGAAACAAGGACGCCGTGCTGTAGAGGAGTATATAACAGACTTCAAACAGTTTGCCATGGATTCCCAGTGGAATACCGTTGCTCTGAGAAATCAGTTTCGTCTCGGTCTTTCTGACCAGGTAAAAGACGAACTCGCCAGAACAGACCTTCCCTCCTCTCTAGAGGCTCTCATGAAACTCTCCATTCAGATAGACAGAAGGCTCAGAGAGAGGAGACAGGAAAGAACCTACACCGATTCATCTAACATTTCACCTCCAGTGAAGTTTTCACAAACTACACCACCAAAAGCTGGTTCTGAACCAATGGAGATTGGTGTCATACGTGGTCCACTATCCCCAACTGAAAGAAGAAGAAGGAGGAATCTACAACTCTGTATATACTGCTAATCCCTCACACACAGTACAGGATTGTGAAGTCCTTCTCAAAACGAAGAAAAGTAAGTCTAATTTCTTTTCTACTCATCCATTTGGAAAGCAACCTACTTACTGTCACCTTTCTTTGCTCTTACAGTGGGGATTAAACAGAACGTTCAACACTGAAGCCATTATAGATTCCGGAGCTTACGGAAATTATATTGACAAAAATCTTGTTGTAAATAATAAAATTCCACTTGAGTGCAAAAAGAACCCTGTGTCTATTCGTGTCATTGATGGAAGTTCTATCTCCTCCGGTCCCATTACTCATAACACAGTACCCATACAAGTAACCTCAGCTGAGGGTCACATTGAGCTGCTAACTTTTGATGTTTTACCTTCCCCTCTCTTCCCAGTTGTTCTGGGGTTACATTGGCTTCAACTTCATCAGCCCCAGATCAATTGGGAAAACTTACAGCTCACCCTAGCTTCTCCTTATTGCAAAACCCATTGTTATTCACACAATGACCACTTGCTACAACTAAATGATCCACAAATCTCTATCCCAGTTCAGTATTCTGATTACGCCGATGTTTTTAGCAAAAAGGAAGCAGAGTGCTTACCCCCACACCGAATATACGACTGCCCCATAGAACTGCAACCCGGAGCAACTGTACCATACGGTCATCTATATCCTCTAAACCAACCTGAATTATTACATCTAAAAACCTATATCGACGACAACTTGCGAAAGGGATTCATCCGACCCTCCACATCTCCAGCTGGTGCTGGCATATTTTTTGTTAAAAATAAGGACTCCAGTCTCAGACCGATAATTGACTATCGCGAATTGAACAAAAGGACTGTAAAAAATCGCTATCCGCTACCGCTCATCCCCGAACTCATTGAAAGGCTTTATCAAGCAAAGATCTTTACAAAACTAGATCTACGAGGCGCATACAACCTCGTCCGAATTAGAAAGGGGGATGAGTGGCTGACCGCATTCCGTACCATGTACGGCCATTTCGAGTACCTGGTCATGCCATTTGGGTTGTGCAATGCGCCTGCCACCTTTCAGCATTTTGTCAACAACGTTTTCAGAGATCTTCTTGACATATGCTTAGTAATATATCTTGACGATATTCTTATCTACTCTAACTCAGAACATGTAAAACATGTACAGATGGTATTATCAAGACTAAGAGAACACCGCTTGTATGCTAAACTGGAGAAATGCTCCTTCCATACTACAGAACTTTCATATCTTGGATATTACATCAGTCCAAAAGGAATAAAGATGGAGGACACTAAAGTTTAAACTGTCAGGGATTGGGTCAGACCCAAGTCGAGAAAAGATTTACAACGTTTCCTAGGGTTTGCCAACTATTACAGAAAGTTCATCAAGAATTTCTCCCGTATCGGAAAACCCCTCTCACGCCTCACAGCACCCACCATTCCATTTCAATGGAATACCGATGCTATAGATGCTTTCAACAACTTAAAGCAAAGATTCATCACTGCTCCAATCCTTCGTTTTCCAGATCCCTCACTACCTTTTATCTTAGAAGTTGATTCCTCTGATTATGCCCTAGGAGCCGTTCTTTCCCAAAGACCCTCACCCTCAGAACCCATACATCCAGTTGCATACTTTTCCAAGATCATGAGTTCAGCTGAACGCAATTACCCTATTGGTGAGAAAGAGCTCCTAGCAATCAAACGATCTCTGGAACATTGGAGACACCTTCTGGAAGGCGCTGAACACCCTATAACCATCTACACCGACCACAAAAATCTGGAATACCCACAGTCTAATAAAACCCTCTCCTCCAGGCAGATTAGGTGGTATCTCTTTTTCACACGCTTCAATTTCATTATAACCTATAAACCAGCAACTAAAAACCGAAAAGCGGATGCATTATCACGTATGGAAGATATCCCTTCCTCACCACCAGTTACAGGACAGGTCATCCCCAGTCAATGTTTCATTGGGCTGACTGATACTTTCACTAAACTTCTAACAGATTCCTTCCTCTATGATGATCAGCTTCACCAACACAAGCTCACCAAGAACCCAAATGGGTTGTATTACCATAGTGAAAAACTTTATATCCCACCTTCTCTTCGATCTTCTATAATTTCACGTTTCCATGATCAACCCACTGCCGGACATCAGGGTATCAACAGAACAGCTGAAAAGATATCAAGAGAATTCTGGTGGCCAAACCTCACTGAAACTGTGTCAGACTATATTAATTCCTGTGTTATCTGTGCTACGACTAAATTGGAAAAAAAGTCCCCCTATGGATTGTTAATGCCCATCCAGGTACAAGACAAACCTTGGCAACATATTGGGTTGGACTTCATTGTTGACCTACCCCTCTCTCAAAGACAGAATACCATCTTGGTCGCTATAGATTTGTTCAGCAAGATGGCACATTTCATCCCGTATCACAAACTTCCTACCTCATCCGAAACAGCTCATCTATTTTTTCAGAACATTGTCAAGTTACATGGTGTTCCTCGTATAATAACTTCTGATCGTGGTACGCAATTTACCTCCAGATTCTGGAGACAACTCTCTACCCTCCTACAGATTGATCACCGTTACAGCACCTCATTTCATCCGCAGACGAATGGCCAGACGGAACGCGCCAATCAATGGCTGGAGCAGTATCTTCGTGCATATTGTTCCCAACATCAGGACGATTGGGTCCAATTCCTTCCTATGGCGGAGTTTGCTTTCAACGATTCCCTCAACTCTACTACAAAAATGACTCCATTTTATGCCAACTATGGCTTCCACCCCACTATTCAGTTTACACCTGGAACTATCTCTAGTTCTCCTAAGGTTGATGACTTGTCCAATACTCTATTGGAGACTTTTCGGAATCTACGTTCCAATATTCTGCAAGCTCAAACAACTCAGAAACATCATTATGACCTCAGACATCGTACTCCCCCCGACTACTCAGTCGGAGATCTTGTCTGGTTATCTACAAAGAACCTTAAACTACAGATTCCCAGCAAGAAGCTGGGTAAGCTTTATATTGGTCCTTTCTCCGTTCTTAAAGTGATAAACCCCAACGCTGTCACACTCGATCTTCCTCCCTCAATGCGGATACACCCCAGTTTCCATGTCTCCCTATTAAAACCCGCTCACGGGATGAAGACTACCAGTGTAGTGTTACCACCTGCTTCTCAGTTACCTGCTTCTGAAGAGTTCGAAGTCCAAACCTTGCTCGACTCCAGGTACCGTAGGGGTCAGTTGGAATATTTGGTTAGGTGGAAGGGCTACTCAGTAGACGAAGATTCCTGGGAGCCCTCTTCTTACCTCAACGCTCCCGCTTTGGTCTCCCTTTTCCATCGGAGGCATCCCGATCGGCCTAGACCTCAAGCTCTGGGAGCGCTTCTTTGAGGAGGGGGTGATGTCAGGTTTCCACCTTTCCATGTCTCCTCCCTCTTCCTCTATAAATCCTGTCAATCAACATCAGACAGGTGCTTAGTATTTTGTTTCCAGACGCTGGTTTGTGTTCCTGCTGTGAGGTGCTGACAGGCTACTCTCTAAGGAGACTCACAGTTTCGCTACATTCAGCTGCCTATATACTCAGCCATTACATATACTTCTAAGCCTTCTCAAGATCTGCCACTTTGCTGTTTATTCCTATCAACCAGCTAACCAACTTCAGGAAGAAAGGATTACCAGTTTTCTCAAACCGGACTGTAACTTTAAAGACCTTGTCTTTTCTCCTCATTATTGTTTGCGACTTGACTTACAGCTGCCTCCAGCTCTCCCGAACCTCAGGATTTACTTTCTCAGCTGTCTTTGCTACACGCTGTGTTGCAAACAAACATTCTCCACGCCGTGAACCGGCATTCCGCCACGCCCTCCTGTGATGTAACAGGCACCGGGCTGTTCGGCCGCTCTCACAACCGCTCTGCTGAACAGAGCTCTCACTGAGTTTCCTGCACACTGTCGTAGGATCTTTACCTACATGGAAGCATTGACTCAGCCAACACACAGGCTCATATAACAGTTAGCTTGAACCAGTCCTGTGAAGAAACAGGTGATTCAGCACAAGTTACAGGGGAATTGATTTAGACAGTCTGGTGCTGTGAGACTGCATCAGTTTAGTGTGTTTAGGTTAAACAGATTCCAGTACTTAAACATCAATTTCCTTGTCTTATAATTTATTGTTTATTTTTACAGCAATAATTATTATATTAACTCACTCATTTACCACTGCTGCTACTTTACACTTTGTATCAGCAAGGTAGATCTGTGAAACACACCTCCTTATTATTGAGCTCTGCTGCTGAGAATCCAGATAAATTAATTTATATTTCTGACTGCAAGCCAGACATCACAACTGGACAGACAAAAAAATAACACTAGCTGAAATGTTTTATCTTAATGAAAGACTGGTGTCAGTTCCCCAGGTTATCAATCTACTCAATGATCCACCTTCGTGGTTTAGATTTGAATGCTATAGGATACTGAGATTGATGAAGTCATGGGATTTCCCAAACAAAGCATTAGAGGACACTCTAGATGGGAAGAGAGATGGCAAGGTGGCCAATGGATTAAAAGGCCCAATACTTTTCACTATGGAGCTCTTTTAAAGGATCATTCACAAAGTCTCCCTTGCTAAACCAAAGCCTGGTGTAAAGAACTAAACTTAACCATTACGGAACTAGAAATTGGTAAGGCAGTAATTCTCGCAAAAAGAACAATTCATTGTGTGACGATATTTGAAGGGTATGTCAAGGTGCTGCTGAGATGGTACAGGGTTTCCACTAAGTTGGCCAGGATGTTCACCACAACCTCCCTACTTTGCTGGTGACAATGTGGCCATGACGGCTCGGACTCCCATATATGGTGGTCATGTCCAAAAGTGGTGATCCTGTGGAAAGAGATTGATTTACTGTTAAATTACATAAATATAGATATAAAATTGACTCCTTAGAATACTATTTTTCATATCTTTGATGATAATCTTCCAGAACATACTAAAAAGTTGTTAATTTATATTATCTCCACGACTAAGCTATGCATTGCCAGGGCCTGGAAGCAAAGCGAACCTCCCTCTTTGTCTGATGTATGTGGAGTCATGAACTTCCTGGCTAATATGGAGAGATTTGTTTACAGCTCACAGGAGCGTATGGATAGTTACTGGGAGATATGGACAGACTGGTTACAGAACCAGTAGAAAGGGACTGAAGATTTTTGATCTATTTGATATCCTCACATCAGACAAAAATATTATACTAGATTTATTTTTTTTCCCTCCCACAGTGTCCTTCCCCTCCCCGATGACCTCCCTTTGGAGGCCTGACTCTGGCTTTTCTGTCTCAAACTCCCCCCCCCAAAGAATTTAATGGGAGGAATGTGGTAACGAAAGAAAGGAAATATGATAATCACAAGATAGGTCAGAGGGT
This sequence comes from Bombina bombina, assembly GCF_027579735.1. Classification (NCBI taxonomy): domain Eukaryota; kingdom Metazoa; phylum Chordata; class Amphibia; order Anura; family Bombinatoridae; genus Bombina; species Bombina bombina. The sequence continues at coordinate 82,504,809 of NC_069502.1, read as the reverse complement.
AGAAAGAGATCTTAGATACGGAAGCACCTCCTAAGATAGTCAATTACAAAAATCCCTTTCTTCCCATTCCCCTTTTTCTGGGGAAACTCAAATGAAATTAAGAGGTTTATCTTTACTATACTGTGTATTTTCTGTTGATTCTTATATGTATCGATATGTCATAACAGATATGACTGAGAACCATTTTTGTTGATTTTTTTTCTTAAATTGAAATATGCTGTTATAATTATGATGTTATGGATATGTCATTTTTGTAATGCCTTTGACCATTATAAGTTTGCTATATTACATATTTAACCTCAATAAAAATTTCTTTCACAAAAAAACCCCCATATAGGCAGTTTCAGAGGGTGAGAAGGAACTGCTCCAAAAAGGAAGACTTTGAGGTGGAAACAGCCATACTCAAGGAGAAGTTTATAAAAAGGTGATATAATTAAGGAAAGCTAGAGGAGGCCTACGGACGAGCAAAAAGTTTAGATAGAGGATCACTCCTAAAGACAGGAGGAAAAGGGAGACAAAAGACCAACCGAAATACAAATACTAACAATGTGGAGAAAATAAATTGTATCACCACGTACAATGAGGGATCCAATGAAATTAAACAAATTCTAAAAAAACAATGGCATTTCCTGACTAAGGATGAACTACTGAAACATTGGATACTAAAGGAACAAAGAAATTATATATAGAAAGAATAGAAACCTTAAGAATATCTTAGCACCCAGCCAACTACGAAAACAAAGCAATCAAAATTGGCTTGGGAAAATGGCAATAGGCTTCTAAAAATGAAATAGATCAAACTGTGTTTCATGCATGCATCATTTCAATGGGAATAGGCCCACTAGGGAAGTGAGATCAACTACCTCAAATAAAATGTGTAAGATCAATGGCCCATGTAATTGTAAAACAGACCATTTAATCTATGTAAGCCAATGTTCGTATGACATGCAGTACGTAGGACGAACCACTAAACCCTTCAAAAAAGAGATTAGCCGAACATCTCAATAATATTAAATTAGGGGAAAAATCTCATAACCACTTCAAGGAATTTCATAATAAAGATTCAACTGGCCTTAGGGCCACCATTTTGGAACATATATCCACACATGAAAGGGGTGGGAACAGGAAATTGAGATTAAGAAGGAGAGAAACATTCTAGATTCACACCCTGAACACCCTTAGGCCGTATGGACTAAATATAGATATTGATCTGGCAGCCTTCTTTCTGGACAATTAAAATATCTAGTAGTATACATGCATGTAATGACACTAATCCAGAAATAGGTAATAATACTCAATATGTGTTTTCAATAGAAATTAGAAGCTCTGACTGGAATGAATATTGGGGGGGGGGTAAATTTCGGTTTATGTTCTGTTTTTATCCCCCCGGTGTATTTAACTTCCAATATTGAGGCTTCAGAATGTGTACACATATGTGGGACATTGGTTTATTATTACAAATGGTATACAAACATCATGATGGCATGTTATTTTCTCACATATTAGTAACTAGGAATGAATGAGAATGTATATATAATATAGGTACATATTATCAATCCAAGCAGACTCTGTAGTGTGAATGAGAGGGTGGGATTGCACCAGCACTATAACAATGAAGTCTTCTAAATGTGATAAAGAGTGCGTATCTGGGCACCTATCATCCCAAAACTAGTATGAGTTTGATACTTGTAGAGGTAGAATATGTGATAAACCAAAACTTGGATAATCTTAGGTTATACACGGTAAATTGGAGGCTTAGGGGAGGTAGTTATCAAGCCGTCTACTTTTCTGGCTTTGCCGACCCAATACGCCCGCCTAAGCTCGCCTCACATCGCCGCTGCGGACCTGAAAAAATACGCCTAAGTTATCAAATAAAGCTGTCAAAAAGCCGCGGGGCGATGAGCAGCTGACTGTGACAGTTATCACTCATCCGATCTCGCTGCCCTTCGGCTTTTTCCCAGCTTTATTGCTAGCCTGTCACTAAGCACTCACACTAAACTACACTGTTCTTCCCCCTATACCGGCGCCCCCGGAGCCTCCCGCAACTCAATAAAGTTACTAACCCCTAAACCGCCGCTCCTAGACCCTGCCGCAACTCTTATAAATGTATTAACCCCTAAACCGCCGCTCCTAGACCCTGCCGCAACTCTTATAAATGTATTAACCCCTAAACCGCCACTCCCGGACACCGCTGCCACCTACAGTATACCTAGTAACCCCTATCCTGCCCCCCCTACACGTCGCCCTCTATTATAAAATTATTAACCCCTATCCTGCTGATCCCGCACCTCTCCGCAACTAAATAAATAGTTTAACCCCTAAAGCGCCGCTCCCTGAACCCGCCGCAACCTATATTAAACCTATTAACCCCTATCCTGCCCCCCCTACACCGTCGCCACCTATAATAAATTTATTAACCCCTAATCTGCCCCCACTACACCGCCGCCACTGTAATAAAATTATTAACCCCTAAACCTAAGTCTAACCCTAACCCTAACGCCCCCCTAACTTAAATATTAATTAAATAAATCTAAATAAATTAACTCTTATTAACTAAATGAATCCTATGTAAAACTAAATACTTACCTTTAAAATAAACCCTAATATAGCTACAATATAAATAATAATTATATTCTAGCTATTTTAGGATTTATTTTTATTTTACAGGTACCTTTCAATTTATTTTAACCAGGTACAATAGCTATTAAATAGTTATTAACTATTTAATAGCTTACCTAGCTAAAATAAAGAGAAATGTACCTGTTAAATAAATCCTAACCTAAGTTACAATTACACCTAACACTACACTATACTTTAATAAATTATTCCTATTTAAAAATAAATACTTACCTGTAAAATAAACCCGAAGATAGCTACAATATAATTAATAATTATATTGTAGCTATCTTAGGATTTATATTTATTTTACAGGTAACTTTGTATTTATTTTAGCTAGTTAGAATAGTTATTAAATAGTTATTAACTATTTAATAACTACCTAGCTAAAAGAAATACAAAATTACCTGTAAAATAAATCCTAACTTAAGTTACAATTAAACCTAATACTACACTATCATTAAATTAATTAAATAAACTACCTACAAATAACTACAATTAAATACAATTACATAAACTAACTAAAGTACAAAAAATAAAAAAAGCTAAGTTACAAAAAATAAAAAAATAAGTTACAAACATGTTAAAAATATTACAACAATTTTATGCTACTTACACCTAATCTAAGCCCCCTAATAAAATAACAACCCCCCCAAAATAAAAAAATGCCCTACCCTATTCTAAATTAAATAAATATCAAAGCTCTTTTACCTTACCAGCCCTTAAAAGGGCCATTTGTGGGGGCATGCCCCAAAGAAAACAGCTCTTTTGCCTGTAAAAGAAAAATACAACCCCCCCCAACATTAAAACCCACCACCCACATACCCCTAATCTAACCCAAACCCCCCTTACAAAAACCTAACACTAATCCCCTGAAGATCATCCTACCTTTAGTTGTCTTCACTCAGCCGAGCCACCGATGGAACTGAAGAGGACATCCGGAGCGGAAGAAGTTAATCCTCCAAGCGGCGCTGAAGAAATCTTCCATCCGATGAAGTCATCCTCCAGGCGGCGCTGAAGAAAAGTCTTCGATCCGACTGATGTCATCTTCAAAGAGGCGCTGAAGAGGTCTTCTATCCGGGCGAAGTCATCTTCCAAGCCGGGTCTTGAATCTTCCTTCCGCCGACGCGGAACCACCTTCTTCACCGACGGACTACGACGAATGACGGCTCCTTTAAGGGACGTCATCCAAGATGGCGTCCCCTCAATTCCGATTGGCTGATAGGATTCTATCAGCCAATCGGAATTAAGGTAGGAAAAATCTGATTGGCTGATGGAATCAGCCAATCAGATTGAGCTCGCATTCTATTGGCTGTTCCGATCAGCCAATAGAATGCAAGCTCAATCTGATTGGCTGATTGGATCAGCCAATCGGATTGAACTTGAATCTGACTGGCTGATTCCATCAGCCAATCAGAATTTTCCTACCTTAATTCCGATTGGCTTAAAGGAGCCGTCATTCGTCGTAGTCCGTCGGTGAAGAAGGTGGTTCCGCGTCGGCGGAAGGAAGATTCAAGACCCGGCTTGGAAGATGACTTCGCCCGGATAGAAGACCTCTTCAGCGCCTCTTTGAAGATGACATCGGCCGGATCGAAGACTTTTCTTCAACGCCGCCTGGATGATGACTTCATCAGATGGAAGATTTCTTCAGCGCCGCTTGGAGGATTAACTTCTTCCGCTCCGGATGTCCTCTTCAGTTCCATCGGTGGCTCGGCTGAGTGAAGACAACTAAAGGTAGGATGATCTTCAGGGGATTAGTGTTAGGTTTTTGTAAGGGGGGTTTGGGTTAGATTAGGGGTATGTGGGTGGTGGGTTTTAATGTTGGGGGGGTTGTATTTTTCTTTTACAGGCAAAAGAGCTGTTTTCTTTGGGGCATGCCCCCACAAATGGCCCTTTTAAGGGCTGGTAAGGTAAAAGAGCTTTGAAATTTATTTAATTTAGATAGGGTAGGGCATTTTTTTATTTTGGGGGGGTTTGTTATTTTATTAGGGGGCTTAGATTAGGTGTAAGTAGCTTAAAATTGTTGTAATATTTTTAACATGTTTGTAACTTATTTTTTTATTTTTTGTAACTTAGCTTTTTTTATTTTTTGTACTTTAGTTAGTTTATGTAATTGTATTTAATTGTAGTTATTTGTAGGTAGTTTATTTAATTAATTTAATGATAGTGTAGTGTTAGGTGTAATTGTAACTTAGGTTAGAATTTATTTAACAGGTACATTTCTCTTTATTTTAGCTAGGTAAGCTATTAAATAGTTAATAACTATTTAATAGCTATTGTACCTAGTTAAAATAAATTGAAAGGTACCTGTAAAATAAATATAAATCCTAAGATAGCTAGAATATAAATATTATTTATATTGTAGCTATATTAGGGTTTATTTTAAAGGTAAGTATTTAGTTTTAAATAGGATTCATTTAGTTAATAAGAGTTAATTTATTTAGATTTATTTAATTAATATTTAAGTTAGGGGGGTGTTAGGGTTAGGGTTAGACTTAGGTTTAGGGGTTAATAATTTTATTACAGTGGCGGCTTCGTAGTGGGGGGCAGGATAGGGGTTAATAAATTTATTATAGGTGGCGACGGTGTAGGGGGGGCAGATTAGGGGTTAATTCATTTATTATAGGTGGCGACGGCATAGGGGGGGCAGGATAGGGGTTAATACATTTAATATAGGTTGCGGCGGGTTCAGGGAGCGGCGGTTTAGGGGTTAATACATTTATTATAGTTGCGGTGGGCTCCGGGAGCGGCGGTTTAGGGGTTAATATGTATAGAGTAGCTTGCGGTGGGCTCCGGGAGCGGCGGTTTAGGGAGTAATAACTTTATTTAGTTGCGGCGGTGTAGGGGGGACAGATTAGTGGTGTTTAGACTCGGGGTACATGTTAGGGTGTTAGGTGTAGACAGCTCCAATAGAAATCAATGGGATGTCTGTCAGCAGCGAACTTGTACTTTCGCTATGGTCAGACTCCCATTGATTCCTATGGGATCCGCCGCCTCCAGGGGTGGCGGATTGAAAACCAGGTACGCTGGGCCGTAAAAGTGCCGAGCGTACCTGCTAGTTTTTTGATAACTAGCAAAAGTAGTGAGAATGTGCCGCACTTGTGTGCGGAACATCTGGAGTGACGTAAGAATCGATCTGTGTCGGACTGAGTCCGGCGGATTGATGCTTACGTCACAAAATTCTACTTTTGCCGGTCTCGAGCCTTTGATAACTAAGGCGTATCAGCCTCGCCACAAATACGATGCGGAATTCCAGCGTATTTGAGGTTGACGGCTTGATAACTAGGCCCCAATGTATGGTTTATAGTACACAGAATGTAGTGTCTGTAACGGATATGGGAAAAATATTCAAACTAACATAAATTATGCTCTAGTATGAAACCTTCTCTGAGTAGTTCCAGGAGATAAGAGTAGTGTCATATAGGATTATTATAAACAACTTTCTTGCTGTTCTTTTTGAGTCACATAGATATAATTAATGGGAATATATATATGAATAAAGTGAATAAGCTAGAATATGATTGTACGTGTTAAGAAACATTGCCACTTTAAAATCTACTAAGTTACGGTAATAGAACTTCGATGCATTACTCTGAATGGGGATCCCCTGCAGTACGTAATAAGGTCACATGACCAGTTAACAACCAATAAGCCATGAGTCAACACGGAGGCAGGCCGCAGACTCATTTTAAATAATGGAACTCAACGCATTGTCTTTAATCCTCTGACGAAGAAGGAATCAAAAGTAATTTACCTTTGAAACACGTAAGGATCATTTGGAAACATTGATACACCGTTCTTTAGAGTGGAGGATGTTTGCCTGTACTATTTGTGAGAACGAATTTATGGATTGTGCTTTTTAACGGAAGAATCATTGTATTCATCTTCACTGTTTTTAATCATGTGCTACTGATACCTCATATGCAATTGAGGTTGTCTAATGTGAGCAGCTTTTACCTTATGTGCACTTTTTAGCTAAATAATTTTCTTTTAACAATATTGCACTATCCTGCGTATATGTTCTCTTGTTTTTGGGCACCACGTCTACAATATCCCAAGACAGGACCGAAGCAACAGTACAGAGTGGCAGAAGCACAGCCTATTCCTGAACCATGCAGCACTTACCTCATTTGATTGAGGGATCAGCTTGTAAGTAGTTACCCTTAGGGGGCTCTTATACAGCATTGATGTCCTTTGTTATTTGAAAACTCCTTAATGGCTTTTTATGATGTTTTATTCCTTATGAACTGTAATTTGTTTCATACTCCCTATATGATGATTTATTCATTTAAAATTTGACATTTAATGCATTGAGGATACATTATACGTTTATTTTCTCAGCACACTATTTTTAGCGCTTCCTCTGCCCTTTGTATGTAATCATTTTTGTCTGTAGTGTTGGAAGTGGGGTATCCAACTCCTACTTTTTTGGGGTTTAGGCAGCTTTCTGTGGTGTACTAGAGATTAGACATGTGCACGCCGGTAAAATTTAATTTAGTTTTGATTCAGTATTTTTTTATTTAGTTTCGGATGCATTTGTATCTATTCTTTATATTATTCATTTGTTTCGGATGCATTCAGATTGATTCGTTAGAGCGGTCATTCGTTTCTCACTATATTTAATTGTAATATATCTCTATTAGTTTTTTTTTTATAATAAATATGGAACGGCAAAGGAATTGGGATTAGTCCAGAGAGTCATGGCTATTCGAATAAAACAAATGAATCCAAACTAATTCAGATTTTTCATTACAAATTGATTCGGATTAGTTTAGTTTCGTTACTAGGGTGATTCGGAGATTTGGATACATCCGAATCTTCGCATCACCCGATTTTCATCCGAAATTTGATTTGGAATGAAACTAATTGCACATGTCTACTAGAGATTAGAAACTAGGGGATTATTTTCAGCTCTGCGCTGGTTGTTAGTCTTGGTTTTGTGTTTATATAGATAGATAGATAGATAGATAGATAGATAGATAGATCATTCCAAAAGGACAAGGAGCAAAAACCGGAGCCAAAAACTTGAATGCAAGTGATTTATTCAGCAATGTTGCTTAGGTATCAGGTAGACCGCCAAAAACGTCTGACGCATTTTGCGCATGCACACATGCGCTTCATCAGAGGCTGACGATTCAATGTGTAAGGAGGCCTAAATAGGGGTCAATAGCCAATCATCGTCTCAGATACCTATCCGAATGGTAAGAAGTCCGCTGGTAAGATATTAGGTGATTACCAATAGGGGCTGTGAATCCTATATAGGCTTCCTGCTCATATACTTTCTAATACAACATTATAAGACTATTAATAACATCAAGAAGAATGCATACTGACAATTCAGAAATGTACATATTTAGTTCACTAGGTACTCATTCAATTAATAGAACTGGTCTCGGTCAAGAAAAACCTGGATATTATTGTGTAAATGAACAAATACAGAAATAACTAGTATAAGGCAGGAATAATACAACAGGTCAGGGACTATTTGTGACTCTTGGCTTTTGCATTTTATATGCCAGACATTTACTGGTCTGAACCTGTCCCATAAGGACCATCCTTATACTGGGAACTGTAAACAACAAATATTATATACTGAAGTCACATTTCCTTTGGTCCTATTGGAGGGGCAACACACAAGTGCTGGGAACTGGTCCTATTTGAGGCGCAGCACACAAGTGCATATTGGAACTTTTCTTTTCTTAGTTTAATTGCTATATGTATTTTTTATTGTTAATATATATATATATATATATATATATATATATATATATATATATATATATATATATTAAAATACCATCAGATATGTAGAAATATGTAGAACATTGGAATGTGAAATATTTATATTTCATGTTGGGTTAGCGCACTTGAGAAAACGCTATCGGGTTTGTGTGACTTGTTGGGTGTTAGGTTTTTTTTCCACTTTTCAAGCTGTATTTAAGTCTTTGGGACATACATAAACACAGTCCCAAAATTCTAAGCTTGGCTTTTTGCACAGGTTAGTGCCTGTGCGAAAACTTTTTACTTTCGACTTGTAATACACACACAGAAAAGCTTACTTCTAGCGGAGTCAATGCGGGAGAGACAAATACTGCTCCACTCGTAATCTAGCCCACAATGGGCACACCAGCTGGCTTATTTTACTGACCATACAGCTAAACAACGTTATACTAATATTAATATTAAGCTGAAATTAGATCATATTCATTTTTTTTAAATACTTGCTGCACAAATTATCATTTGTATTAAATTATGCAATTAATTGTGCTATGGATAGCTTAAATAACATTTATAAATAACAGGAAATGTTATAATATAAGCAAAGTATTATATTATAGCCACATGGCTTCTTCATAATACCACCTGGCTGGCAAAATGTTCTGTGGAGAACACTGGAATCCTTTGTTGAAAAGCATATCTAGATAGCCTCATGAGCAGCACTGCACTACTGGGAGATGGCCGTTGATTTGTGGCCACACACATATATCTCTTGTCATTGGCTCTCTCAATAGTACATTGCTGCTCTCAAGCTGACTTTAACTATGGGGTCGATTCCAAACTTTCTGAAATTGTTGTTCGATATGATTACCAATAGACATAACATTTAAGAGGATGAAATTACACAATCATAAATTTGTGAGTATGAATTAAAAAAATAGCTAGCTTCCAAGTTTTGAGCTATACCTGGGTGCGTAAATAACGCAAGAAAAAATAACGTTAACGCACTTTCAACGACGCTGCCATTACGAGTTACTGAAAAACCTTCTCTTGCTGTACGGTATGGTGTGTTAAGCTCCATATCGCAAAAAACCCAAGGCCTGACTTTACATGCTCGTGCATGCTTTCCCCCCTACACATCAATGGGGAGAAAGTGTCAGAAAAAACTGCAATCGCGGAATGGCAAATTGCCGTAACACAACCCCATCGATATCTATGAGGAAAAGAAAATTATGTTAAAACCCTAACATAAACCCCTAGTCTAAATACCCCTAGTCCGCCGCCCCCGACATCTCCGACAGTAAATAAAGTGATTAACAGCTAATCTGCTGCCCCCGACATCGCCAACACTAAATAAACTTATAAACCCCTAAACTGCTGCCCCCCCACATCACGAAATAATAAACTCATTAACCCCTAATCCACCACGCACAGACAGCGCCAACACTATATAAACCTATTAACACCTAAACTGCCAGCCCTCCACATCGCCAACACTATAATAAAGTATTAACCCCTAAACCGCCAGCTCCCCACATGGCAACTAATAAAATAAACCTATTAAACCCTAAATTGCCAGCCCCCCACATCGCAAAACACAAAATTAAACTATTAACCCATAAACCTAACACGCCCTAACTTTAAATTTAAAGTTACAATATAACTATCTTAAAATAAATAAAAACTAAGCTGTGAAATAAAAAATGGGGTACCTTGCATTCCTATTGGCTGACATTTTCAAATCAGCCAATAGGATGAGAGCTAATGAAATCCTATTGGCTGATTTGAACAGCCAATAGGTTTTTAGTAGCTCTCATCCTATTGGCTGATTTCAAAATGTCAGCCAATAGAAATGCAAGGTACCCCCTTTTTAAACGGGTACCTTGCATTCAAGCTTCAGTGTACGGCAGTGATCGTATGAAAAAGATCCTCCACGCTAGATGTCCACAGCTCTGCGCCTCCGCAGCTCCACGCCACTGGATGAAGATAGAAGATGCCCCCACTAAGCATGTAGATGTCGCCACCTGGATGAAGACTTCTCGCCGCCTGGATGAAGATGAATGTCTGGACTTCAGGAACTGTGAGTAGATTTCCTGGGGTTAGTGGGTTTTTTTTGGGGGGGGGGGTTTGGGTGTTTTTTTTTAGATTAGGGCTTTTGGCAGTAAAAGAGCTGATTGTAAAATAGCTGATTGTCTTTTTAAGCGCAATGCCCATACAAATGCCCCTTTAGGGGCAATAGGTAGTTAGGGTTTTTTTATTTTATTTTGTAGGGTTAATAGGTAGTTTATAGGTGTTTAGTGTACTTTGTAACATTTTAGTTATGGATTTTGTGAAACATTTTTGTTTTGCAAAATCCATAACTACTGGTCTTAGATCGCGGAATGGATCGTATCGGTATTAGCTAGAATGCAAGCATTTTAGCCGGACCACTCAACCTGTAAGATGGCGCAATAGAAAATCCTGCAGTCAAACGTCATTTTTGAGTGCGGAATGGATCTTTGCGTTACAGGCTAAAATGCTTGCTATATAGCTATACCGCTGCGACTTGTAATACGGGAGACCTGCCATTCAATGCGCAATGGACAATTTTTCAGCGATATAGCCGTACCGCAACAAACCACAAACTTGTAATCTAGCTGAAAGACTTTTAGAATGGGTTTGCCAAATACCATTTCTAGATGTTGCGCTTTGTGATTTTCATTTTCTCACTTTACTTACAGATCTCTTAGCTGTACGAGATATCACATATATTCTATTATATTAAATACATATGCATATCTACATTTCTATGCCACCCACTATTGATGGACTACTATACAATAGTTATAAATAAAGGTTTAATGGCCATGGCATGTACACATATACAGTACATCTAAAATTGTATCAGTGGCCATTTTAGTGTGTATTTTACACAAACAATCTTGGAAAACTCACAAACATGTCAAAAAGGCCAGCTTTAAACTTTAGCTGTTAAATACAATACATCGATTTTGTTGTTGATATTAAAGGGACAGTCAAGTCAAAATTAAACTTTTATGAGTCAGATAGGGCATGCAATTTTAAACAACTTTCCAAGTTACTTTTATCATCAATATTGCTTTGTTTTCTTGGTATTCTTTTTTGAAAGCTAATCCTAGATAGGCTCATATGCTTAATTTCTAAGCCCTTGAAGGCTTCCTCTTATCTCAGTGCATTTTGACAGTTTTTCAGTTAGACAGCGCTAGTTCATGTGTGCCATATAAATAACATTGTGCTCACTCCCGTGGAGATATTTATGAGTCAGCACTGATTGGCTAAAATGCAAGTCTGTCAAAAGAACTGAAATAAGTGAGCAGCCTGAAGAGGCTTAGATACAAGGCAATCACAGAGGTAAAAAGTATACTAATATAACAGTGTTGGTTATGCAAAACTGTGGAATGGTAATAAAGGGATTATCTATCTATTTAAACTATAACATTTATAGAGTGTACTGTCACTTTATGTTTAAATCTTTTTTATTGTCACAGGGTTTCACAGATCATATACAGGTCATTACTTATTATGAAACATTCATTCTATAACTAGCTAATCATATGAAAGAGGTGAGGTAAACATGTGATATTACAGTATATAGTTTAGATATCAGGTTCTCCTCATAGAAGTGTCCAATGTCTTGTCTTATCTTCGCTCAAGAGTTCTTTTTTTATTGCTTCTTAGAGATTCTTTAGGCATAATATTATCTATATCCTCTTTCCTAATAAAAATGTTCCGAAATATATTAACCTGTGATTAGTCACATTCTTATGCCTCAGGTAAAGACTAACAGTATAATTTTTCAAAAATTAAATTCAACTATTAACTGAACTTAAGCTGTATTCTTTGAGGATTCTGTAAGTTTCTTAATAGCAGCTTAGAGAAAAAACAGTAACACAATTGAACATAAAATCAGAAATAGAAATAAAAAATAATAATAAATAAAAATAAATAGAAATAAAATTAGGTTACCGAATGACTCCTTATTGTCTCTCTCTCCCAGGTCTTGTTGTCTATTCCTACATCCTCAGTGTAGGAGAAGTCTATCTTGCTCTATCTTATTTTATGTCTGTTCAGTGTCCAGTAAAACCAGGTCTTTTCGTATTGTGTTTGTGTGTCCAATATTTGTGAAGCGGATTCATACATTCGATGTGTTAGAGAGATCTTATTGAGAATCTCATCCCAAGGGGGTGATGAGGTCTTCCAGTGTTTTGCTATACAAGATCTTGCTACCGTACAAATGATTCTAATGAATGTGTTTATCTGTTTATTGAACTGGGGTAAAGGAATGTGTAGGAGGGCTTGTGATGGTGTTAACTGAATATCCTCATCTAAAATTGAGCTTAGCAGATTGGATGTTTTAGTCCAAATGTCTCTCACCCTCCCACATTCCCACCACATGTGGCAGTATGAGCCTACCTCCCCGCATCCTCTATAACAGGACCTATTATGATTGGGTGTCATGTGAGCTGTTTTCACTAGGGTGAGGTACCACCTGAACATTGTCTTGATAGTGTTTTCTCTCAGGTCAGCACTTAGAAGTCCTTTACAAGCTGAATTAAGCGTATCATCCCACCATTGCTTATCTTCATTTATATCTAAATCTCTTTCCCAGTTGAGAATCAAGTTAGATTTTGATAAGTTATGAGATGCTTGTATCTGTAGATAGAGCTTAGAGATGGCTCCTTTCTGTCTATGTGTAGACTGAAGTAGGCTTTCTAGGGGTGTGGTTATATTAGCTTGTCTGTCTTTAATATATTTGTGGATTGCGGAGTTTACTTGAAGATATTGGAACCAATGTAGTTTTATTGAATCTAATTGGGTTTGGATCTGGATAAAAGTCTTAGGTTTACCTCCACTTAGCCAATCCGCCACCCTATAGAGACCCTTATTGGCCCATTTGTCTACTATATGTTGTGTCTCTTTGGTAAGTAAATATCTAATCGGGTGTACTAATGTTTGTTTAGATAATAGATTCTGTCTTTTTGTTAAAAAGGTCCATGTTTCCATAGTGTGTTGTGTGATCCTCAATCCTGGTTGTCTATGAGACCTCTCCTAGTTTGTTTTTGCCAAAGTAAGTCGTCCGAATAAGGGGTGTCTCTGATCTCTGCCTCTAGGTTGGTCCAAATGACCCCTTCAACATTACTTCCCAATAGTGTGGTTTGTGCTAATCTCGCTGCTCTGTAGTATTCTACTATGTTAGGTGCTCCGATTCCACCCAGGCTTCTATGTTTAGTTATCAGAGCAGTTGCTATGCGGGCTCCTTTATTACCTCTAATGAAGATTACTAAGTCTCTTTGCAATTTCTCTAAATCCTGTAATGGGACTTTCAAGGGTAGAGTTCTAAATAAGTATAGTATCTGGGGAAGAATTGACATTTTGACTGTAGCTAGTCTGCCTAGCCATGATAAGGTGTGTGACTTCCATTTGCTCAAGTTTTTCTTTATCTCTTTAAATAGAGATTCATAATTGTATTTATATAATTGGTGAATTTGAGGTGTGAGGTGTATTCCTAAGTATTTGAGCGAGTGGGTGGCCCATCTTATCTCAAAGTTAATATCTATGATTTTTTTAGTTTGTTGTGGGAGTCCTAGGGGTAGTGCTTCACATTTATCTAGATTGATTTTATACCCTGATATTTGGGAAAAATGGTCCAATAATTTGTATAGATTGGGTAAGGATGTGAGGGGTTTTGTTAGTGTCAAGAGGATATCGTCCGCGAAAAGTGTCAGTTTATATTCCCGGTCTTTGATCTTTACCCCTATGATTTCTGGGTCCAGTCTAATTTTAGCCGCTAGGGGTTCTATGCAAATCGCGAAGAGCAGGGGTGACAGTGGGCATCCCTGCCTTGTACCATTTAGTATGGGAAAGCTCTTAGATTTATATCCTGATATAGATACCTGGGCTGAGGGGTTAGAATAGATTGCGTTTAAGGTTTTAATGAAGGTCCCTTCGAATCCCATTTGCTGTAACACTGCAAACATGTATCCCCAGTCTATTCTGTCGAATGCCTTCTCCGCGTCCAACGAGAGGAGCAGAGAAGGCACTCGGTCGTCACCCACGTAGTCTATAATGTTCAGCAATCGTCGTACATTGTCTGGTGCTTCCCTGTCTTTTACAAAACCCACTTGGTCTGGATGTATCAGCTTTGGGAGAATGTGTTTTAGTCTATTGGCCAGAATCTTTGTCAGTAATTTTAAGTCCTGATTGATAAGCGATATTGGTCTGAAGTTTGCACAAAATTTATGGTTTTTACCGGGTTTAGGAATCACTACTATTTTAGCCTGTAACATGTCAGTTGGGATGGTGTGCCCCTCCATGATAAAATTACAGAGGTCTGTAATGTGGGGGATAAGAGTTTCTTTGAAAGCTTTATAGTATTCCCCTGCAAACCCATCAGGTCCCGCTGCCTTCCCTGTTTTGAGTTCCTTTATGACTTTTCCGACTTCTTCCCTCGTGATTGGGGCATTTAATGTATTGTTGTCGTCTTTGGTGAGCAGGTATAAGTCTGCTTCTCTCAGAAACTTCTCTGTTTGGCATTTTAAGGAGTCTGAGTGTGTTACTTTTTTACCGTCATATAGATTTCCGTAGAAATCTGCGAATGTGTCCGTTATATGCTGTGGGTGGGATACTGAGGTGCCGTTCGTTAGTGTAATGGAGGGAATGATAGATGCTCTACATCTCTCTTTAAGTTTGTTTGCTAAGTATCTATCGGGTTTATTCGCATGGATGTAATAATGTGTGTTTAGTCTCTGAATTGCTCTGATTGATTGGTTATTCAGTATACTAGCCACTTTTTCCCTTTTGGTTGTGATAGTAGAGAGGATTGCCTTGTTTTGTGTTCTTTTGTGTTGTGTTTCTAAATCTGCGATTTCTTTGTGTAATTGTTCAAGCTGAGCTTTGTGTTGTTTGTTGCTTTTGGATTTATCCTGGATAAGTAAACCTCTCATGTACACTTTGTGTGCTGCCCAGGGGGATATAGGGTTAGTCGTAGATTCTTTGTTCAATTCCCAGTATTCGGATAATAATTTGATATATTTGTCTTTGTGTTTAGGATTTTTTAAATATGATGGGTCATATGTCCATGTCCTGTGTCTATGTGTATCTACAAATCCCTCCATGTGTAAAGAGAGTATTGAGTGGTCTGACCACACACAAATCTGAATCGACGATGACTGTAAAAGTGGTTGTAAGATTTGACTAGTATAGATATAATCTATTCTCGTGTATTGTTTGTGGGCTGCTGAATAGAAAGTGGTGTCTTGGGTCTTGCCGTATAGTGTGTACCACGAATCATATAACGCATGTGGGGCTAGATTCTCTAGAATAGTGTTCACTAATCTATTGTGTCTAGATTGTTTAGCAGTGAGTTTAGTTTTATTTCCTATAAATTTGGTCATGGTAATGTTGAAGTCCCCTGCTAGAATGATTTTGTATTGGGACCATTCAGTAAGCAGGTGAGATATATGGATGAAAAAGGAGTGTTGGTTATCGTTAGGAGCATATATATTACATAGGATGACATTAGTTTCCCCAAATTGGCCTTTAATTATAAGATATCGACCCTCTTTATCTGCTATCGTAGATTCATGTTTTAAAGCCAGACTAGTGTGGACCAGGATCGAGACTCCCCTTTTCTTAGAAGTGGTGGTTGCATGATAATGTTGTGTGAAGTCTCTTGCCCAGTATTTGGGGATTATGTCTCTAGTAAAGTGAGTCTCCTGGAGAAATAAAATATTGGCTCCCATACGATGGTATTGGGTCATTGCTGTGCGTCTTTTAATGTTAGTGTTTAACCCCCTCACATTATGAGATATAAGATGTATTTTTGGAATCATGGGAATGTTGTTTTGTTGTGTGTGGCTTTTGTCAACCTAGATACATAAGATGTTGATACATACAACCCCAGAGAGTCGCGCGGTTCCATCAGAAGGACCTTACTATGGCAGTCTGACCTAGGAGGTAGAGTAGACTCGGCAACCTTAAAAAACATAAAAAGTGAAGATAAAATAAAACTTTTAAAAAACATACAAAAATAACAACATGAACAATAATAGATTTTCCATCTATTCATTAATTAACACTGGTATCACCCCAGAATAGGTGATTAGAGCTGAGTAAAGGCGAAGTTTATGTTATCATCTAAATTGTCAGCAACATTAAAACAGGATGTAATTTAAACAAACATGGAATTTAGACAGGAGATAACTGTCTATAAAGCATCTCCGTTAAACCAGAGGAGATATATTTCGGGCCCTGTGTCTTTTCAAAGGTTATATCTTCATATTGGACCCTTAAGATTTCCTTCCAGGAAGGGAATAAGATTATCAACCCCCATTTGGCGGTTAAAGGGGTGAACTCTGGTCCCCCCTATATCAATATCAGTATTTCAAAGTGTAACCTTTTGAGGAGTCTTCCTGTATCAATTCTTGACTCTTTTCCGGTTTATTTTCGTCCATCCTGGACGTCCAGAAGTGCTTGGTGGGAGGTGAGGCTGTTCTTCAGTTGGTATATTTGGGGTCTCCATACCCAGGAGCTTACATGTGGGGGAGATGTCTTCAATTTCGTGGACTGTGATGGTTTTGTTGTCCTTGAGAATGTGCAGGGCGAAAGGGAATCCCCATCTATATTTGATTTGATTTTTACGTAGTATAGAGGTCAGGGGGCGTAAGGTGCTTCTTCTCTGTAGTGTACGGAGGCTTAGGTCCTGGAAGAATTGAATAACACTACCTTTATATTTGTAAGTTGGTTTGTCTCTAGATGCTTTGAGGATTTTTTCTTTTTCTTGGAAAAATGACAGTTTTATGATGACGTCTCTAGGGGGAGCATCTTCCTTAGGTCTTGCTCGTAATGCCCTATGTGCTCTTTCAATTGCAAATACTGATTCTTCAGATTCCCCTGTGATATTTCTGAACAGGTGTTGTAGATATGTGTTGAGTTCAGGGGTAGTTATTGTTTCTGGGACCCCTTTCAGCCTAATGTTGTTGCGACGTGACCTATTTTCTAGGTCATCGACCTTGTCTTGTAGCTCATTAATTGCTTGTTGTTGTATCTGTAGGGTCTGAGATGAGGCTTCTATTTCGGTTGTCACTGTATCTCTATGCTCCTCCAGAGCTTCCATTCTGCCTCCTAAATCTGTTATATCAGCTCGTATATCATTTAAGCTAGATGTGACAGCCGTATGCATGGTGTCAATCTTCCCCCAGAGTTTCTCAAAATTTGCAGCTATGTCTAGCTTTGAAACTAAATCTTTAAAGTCTGCTTTTGTAAGCGGTGTAGTATCCTTAAGGGAAGATGACTCTGTTTCTGTATCTGAATCTCTTTCTGAATCCATGTTGTCTGGTTCAGTTATCTTGTTAAGTCTTGAAGACTTGAAAAAAGTGCTCATATTTGACGTTTTATTTGTTTTATCCCCCTTGACCAGTTTTTTGTGTGACATATTAATTGTCTGTTACCAGACCTGAAGTAGAGTACTGCAAAAGAGTGAGTTATGGGTAATCTTTTCTTTGGCGATAATCTCTCACTGATGTATGTGGAGCTGGTCACACAGTAAAAGAGAGCAAAAAAAATGCTTTTGGTGGTACAAAGAAAGTTAGATTATTGGTCAGCTTCATGCCCTGATAATGAATTTCTTTTTAAAGTTCTTTGTTTTCCCCTTCTCTCCCCCACTGTGTCTGTATAGCTTGTCAGGTCTGTATTCCAGTCATTTGCTCACCCCTTATTTTTAGGTGTATTTTGGAGTGCACTTCTTTCTCCTTGTTTCTTTGTTTAGAGACTGCTTTAGCCTAATTTACTTTCTCACAATAGATAGCTTACCATATCATTCCTAATTTAACATGAGATGCCCCATGTGAGCTTGTTATGTGCCTTTGTGGGCTATCTGTTTATACTCCTTATAAGCTAAATGGACGTGACAGAAAACAAGAAGATTGTTTTTCTTTCTACATATCTCAGATTATTTTATGTCCTTGAAGGTTGGGGTAAAGCTACAGACCCTCAATCTTCTCTCTATAATCTTGCCTCCTGCCTCTATCGGTAATGCTTTGGGCTGTTTACTTGTCCCCCGGTCTGTTTGTGTGGCGTTTGTACGTGGCCTACCTGCGTGGTTTAGGATAGTTAAATCGGCCTTGTTAGTCGGGTCGCTTGTAGCTGGGGTACTTTTGTACTCACTGTATGTTGTTCGGGCGACCGCTCTCTAGTTATGCCGACATGTCACAGCATGGTGTTCAGCGTTAGCTCCGGCGCCATTACTGCTAGGTGGGTTAGTCTGTTTTCGGCGCGAACGCCCGGCATCTTTTAGAAGCGTTTCTGCTCAGTCTATCATATACAACTGAATTTTTGTCTAACGCCTCGGCATCCAAGTGTCTCTTGTGATCTTTAAGGCAGCTTGGGCTGTAAGTTAGGCTGTTTTGCTGACTTTTTTAATGTTTGCAGCTCAGAGCTCACGGATCACACTTCCATCCTTGAGCCCAGTTAGGCTCCGCCCCCCGTGTACTGTCACTTTAAGTTGACAACCATGGGCATCTGCTGAATAAACATTCCTCTATTTGTGCAATAGGTAAAACTTTTAACATACTGTTACCAGTATGTGAGTATGAGGATTATGCACATAAAGTGTTAACTCAGGGCACATTACATTAATGATATACCCTATTTTTTTAAACCACTGTTAAAGGTGGTGGGAGTGGACGTGCTGCCTTCCAGGAGGCTCACTCCCTACCACTGAGCAATGCAAGCTGGGAATTAGAGTCCAGTACTGAAGTAACACAATATTGATAGGGAAATATTGAAGTACAAATTTCAGAATGCTATGTAACTCGTAGAATACTGTGCTTATTCCTCTAAAATAGAGCTGCATTTAGGTGAATTAAAAGAAAAAACTTCCAGTGGGGTGTAAAATCCGGGGGGGGTCAGATGCCCCCATTGCCTGCCCCTGTTGACGCCCATGTTGATGACTTGTGATTGGATGGATTGTGAATAATGTTGCCCACGCATCTTATGGCTGAATTTTCCAATATCCAATCTTATCTTTTGCCAGTATGAAAATCATGTTATGGTTTCGATTGGGATCACTCAGGTGTTGTAAAAGGTGTATTAGGAGCCGTAAAATAGCTGATAAACACGATAGTCAAGATTGGAATTAATTCCTTTATGTTTAAACACATATTTATATGTACTTTGATGTCCTTTTGGAATACATATCCAGACCAATTAATGGTATTTTTTATGGCTATAAATAACACATCTTAAACTACAGCTAATCAGTGTCAAACAAATTACTAATCAGAGTGATAAAAAGACTAATTATTAATAAGTGCTTAATCATTGTAACTACACTCTCAGCAGTGACCTGACCAGGCAGGTCGGTAATACAGGATTAACCTCATATTGATTAAGTTTAAATAACCAGATTTAGACACTCATCTATCCAAGAAAATCATTAAAAAAAATCACAATCAACATTTTGATTCCCAGCAGGATAATAGACTGAGCAAACGCAGTGTGAGGCATTTACATTAGTGCTCAGTATATTTAATAATGTGTGTTCAGTTCCATTCAGTCTCATAATGTATTGATCTATATGTCGTTCCTGTTCTGACTGTTGATGTTGATGCAGACTCATTAAACATGATCTGCAAGGTAATTTGTCATCCAAGGCTTCCTGTTAGCACTTGTAGGATAGTGTTTTAGTCCCAGAGCAGGTTATAGACCTTCAGCAATTATCCTGCACAAAATGGTTACAGTGTCCTAATAACATTTACTGTTCGCTTTTGCTATTGAGTGTTCCATTTCTTTAACACATATTAAAGAAGCATTGGGAGTGATACATTCTCTTCAAGGTTGCATGTATAGTTAAAGTTAAATTGTCCAGTTTTCCTATTGCTAAACATTTCCTCTAACGAGGCTGATGTTTTGCTGAACACAGGTAGAGTGTTTCTGTCTGTCCACTGCAAAAAAAATTTGGGACCCTAAAGGTAATTTAATATTAAGCATTAGTAATAATATACATGCTACACTGTAGAGTGATTTTGAGTATAGATAGAAAATGCACTAATAAAAGGTCTCCCCTTCATTAGTATTGTACACATTTTGCAACACACCTATGTATAGAATGGCTGCTACGGGCCACCCTCTTTAGCACTTGGGCCTTGGTGCCACTGCACCTGCTGCACCAATAGTAGTTCCACCCCTGAGAAGAACACTTTCCATTGACTATAATGGCCCAGGCAACACAGACTCAGGCAGCATAGACTGGCTATTAGGGATGGGCGAATGTTGCAACTTTCGAAAATTTAAACAAATTTTAACACATTCGTTTGTTCGTTTCAAATTTCAAATGTTTGCATAACATTCTAACATTCGTTTTATGTAAAAGTATTTTTAATGTTTTCTTTAAATGTAATATTCTATTTGAATTTTTTTTAATAATTCGACTTGAATTATGCAATATTCGAATTGGAAAATTCGAATCTATATATTTGTTATAGTATTTCTAATGCTCCCTTTAAATGTAATATTTGAATTGTGCAATATTCAAATTTCAAAATTTCTAATTTATATATTTGTAATAGTATTTCTAATGTTCTCTTTAAATGTAATATTCAAATTATACAATATTCAAATTTGAAAAATTCTAATCTATATATTTGTAATAGTATTTCTAATGGTCTCTTTAAATGTAATTTTCAAATTATGCAATATTCAAAATAAAAACATTCGGATTGATATATTTGTATCTATTATGTATCAATTTACTAAATTCCCTACCACATAAACTATTGAACTTCTGAATAGTATTTGTTAAATCCAATGTTACATTCGAAATTTCGAATGTGGTTATTCAATTTCATTAAGAACATTCGAAAACGAACGTAACATTCAATTACTGAATTTTAATGGATTTTCAATATTATCAACATTCGATTGTCCAAAACCACTGTCCACAGGACTATTCGTTTTACCAAACAAATTTAACTTTCATCACATTTGCCCATTCCTACTGGCTATCCATCCCATATTTTACAAACAATGAGCTAGATTAGAGGCCAGAAATGAAAACAAGAGCCACCTCATAGGAGAGTCTAACCAGGTAAGTACAAATAAATAAAGTCACTACTACTTGTACTGCTTGTGCAACAGGCTGGAGTCACAGAAGTCTTCCAGCTGGACTTGTTCACCCTACAAAGCAAGAAGCAGAAGGTTGCATGGCACACGTTTGTCTGCTTCAGTGTGTATTGACACGTCCTCCTATGCTTCAATGTATGACCATTGCCATTGGCACCTCATCTAGGATAGTAGGAGCATAGGTATAATTCAGTCACTCAATTCAGAAAAATAGCTCCACTTGTTAAGTAGCTGATCACTCTTTTTTCTTGTAACCCCAAACACAAAATAAGGGTTTAAGTCTTTGCTTTTTTCAGTAAAATTGCTAAGTTCAGCTGTGTTTGACATTTAAAAATTCTGATTGTTTTGTCAAAATTCCAACACCCATTCCGCAAAATTGGAATCAACCCCATTTTTAGAAAATTGCAGCAAAAACTGCTGCTATATAGTGCTCAAAATACATGCGCCTACCTTAGTATGCTTTTATGGAAAGGAGATTTTTAAAATTGAAGTCTCCGCATAAATCATGAAAATGTATATTATTGACACTAACTGAACAAATGATCAATTTAGAATTCAGTACAAACCAAAGATACTAATTGAATAGCACAAGTACATAATATCAGCTACAACTAAATTATACAATTAAATAACATGGTACATCTATGAACAAAACCACAGGAAAGTCTGAGACAGGCATATCTGCCAGCTGATTGATTCCTGTGTCATGTATAGGCTTCATTTTGTCCTTGACAATCCTGACCCCATTAAAAAAATGAATTTAAAAAATATTTTGTTGTGCTGCTGTTGACTTTTAGCAGTAGCATTTGCCACCACTTTAACTTTATTTAGATTTAATCTGCTCTTTTGCTGTCCTGATCATGTTATCCTTAGGAAATAAAAGTTTAATGAATTCCCATTACCAAACAACATTTGTTGTCAAAATTTGGTTAAACCCTACAAAATATAGTTTTTTTTGTGATACACATTTTTTCCAAAAAATATTTATCTTCTGTGCACACATTTAAGATGTGCACTGCAGTCTCTGGAGTGCCTCTTAAACACAATATTACATGTGCCCTAAAATACTGATGTAAGAAATAGGCTACTTCTAAGCAAAAAGCAGAACACAATACAATATACTCTGTTGATTTTTTTTCCATAGCAGGAAGGATTTAAGTGGAAGGGAACAAAAGAGGGCTTGAGAGTCTCAGAAACACACTATCTAAACGTTAAATACAATCTGCGAAAAACCCTGCTCACTTCCACACAGACTAATGCATTTCAATGGGAGTTTGAAGCATTTTCACTCACTGCTTTAATATGGTAGTGAATGGCTTTAAAACTCCATTGGCTCAGATCCGGCCGGGATATTAATTGAAGAGGAGAGTTCACATGGAAACAATAGAGCGACTTTATGTGGATACATGTGCAGAAATAAGTCTATAATAGAATAGTAGATCTCCCACTGGCTATTTGTAAGAAAAAGCTTTTACAACTTGTACATTGGTTCTGCAATCCCAGAAGCATCATACAAATTGATTCAGTTATCACTGTGGTCTCCATTATACAGCAGGAAAATAATTACTGCACAAAGAACAAGAGGCATTTTATTAGTCCATAAAAGAGTATAGAAATGGAAATATTTATCACTGTAAGGTGTAGACTTCCCGGCTTACTAATCATTTTAGGGTCCTTTTCTGTAGTCATTAATATGTTTTCAAAAAATACATTAACTGATTATGGAAGACAATTTATTTCATATTTTAAATGGTATGAGATCTGACAATTGCAGGTTGCACAAATTGAAGTCATATTTTATACATGCATGGTATATAAGCAATAAGTCATTGCATTGCAAAATGTCTGCATTTAAAATAGATGTTAAAAAACTTTCATTTGTTAATAGAATGTATTACATGGTTTTGTCGTCCAGGGAAAAAAGTATTATTTGATTTTTTTTTTAATTTCTCATATTCTAAAGATTAAAGGGACACAAAACCCAATTTTTTTTTTGTTTCATGATTCAGATAGAACATACAATTTTAAGCAACTTTCTAATTTACTCTAATTTTCTAATTTACTACCCAGGTTCTGAACCAAAAATGGGCTGGCTCCTAAGCTTACATTCCATTTTTTTCAAATATAGATAGCAAGAGAACAAAGAAAAACTGATAATAGGAGTAAATTAGAAAGTTGCTTAAAATTGCATGCACTATCTGAATCATGAGAAAACATTTTTGCTTTGTGTCCCTTTAAGGGCTATATTACAAGTGGTGCACTAACATTTGTGTGCAAGCAATATCAGGTTTTTGTGCGCAAGTTAAAGATTGCTCATATTACAAGTTGAAAGTAAATGCAATCTCGAGAGTGCAATTGCAGTCGATTTACGCTAGTGTTTAGAATCATTGTCTTGCTGCATCACCCAACTTCTACTGAGCTCCAGCTGGCGCACAGTAGAAGTTGAATAAAGATATATATAAGTCCTGAAGTTGGCGTACGTCGGGTATTTCTGGGGCACAAACGTTTTTTTAGCTTGTAATATGCACGTGCATAAAGATTACTTCTAAAAATGTTTACGCTCGAGCAGGAGCACTTAATAGCATAACTCTTGTAATCTAACCCTAAATTGTGCACATAGGAGGGATTTTTACATTACATTACCTGTTGAGATTTCATTAATGAGGGTGTTTAAAGGGTCAACAAACAATTGTTTTTTTGAAAGCCACACATAAAGGATATTATATTTTTAAGTACAGAGTATACTACTAAATCATAAAAATTATTATTTATTACAATAACTATTCATACCTACTGTATTTTCACTGATCTGTTATGGATCCATTAGCAACCCGTCGCCCTAAGCAACGACTTTCTAAACAGTATTTTGCGAGTGAGCATTGCAGCCCACAAAATTACTGCTGCCCCCCTCCTCCATCCTATGCTCCTTAAGCATTGAGTGCAGGGGAAAGGAACGGCGCATGCACTAGATGTCTGCACGGAAAAAAAGTCTCCAACAGCGCATGCAGAAGTCTGCTCAGCATCCTCTAAATCAAATGTAAACGCAAGTGGGCATACTTGCCTAGATGAGCTAATAATAATAATTTTGTGGCTCTTACTTTTATGAAATGGAAGATTTTAATCTCACGCTTTTATCTCCACCATAACTTAAATAAATATAAATATAGTCACTGAAAGCTGTGCAGCTGTACAGGGTCACGGGATGTCTGCCCAGTCTGGTTTGAGAGTACAGTTTATGTATATATATATGTATATATATATATATATATATATATATATATATATATATATATAGAGAGAGAGAGAGAGAGAGAGAGAGAGAGAGACAGAGAGAGAGAGAGAGAGAGAGAGAGAAGCATAGAATAAACTGCAGCACTCCAAATTTCTTTTTGTGTTATTTTATTACAAGCAGTAAGACATAGGCGACGTTTCGGGCTTTCGCCCTTTCTCAAGCCAAGTCTTGGCTTGAGAAAGGGCGAAAGCCCGAAACGTTGCCTATGTCTTACTGCTTGTAATAAAATAACACAAAAAGAAATTTGGAGTGCTGCAGTTTATTCTATACTTCTATATTTACCTGTTTGGGTGGGACAGAGGCAGCTTGCACCCAGCAACTAACGGAGAAACTGGTGCCGGACTTTACCTGTTTTATATATATATATATATATATATATATATATATATATATATATATATATATATATATATTGTATATAGATTGATAGATCAATATTACTGTCATTACAATCCCTTGACCACATGCTAATTTTGGCTCTAGAGATTCATTCCACACATGCATTGCAGGCATATGTCACATCAATGTGTTTAACTCTAAACAAAATGTGGACACTCACCTGTCACAAAATTGGTCTCAACCTGAACTTTACAGCTGCAATGTCATTTGCAAAATTATCCCGACTGTCAACAAAGAGAAAACATCACTAACGGCAGATTCCAGGTAATGGGCCAAATAAAGAATGTGTAGTTAGCATAATATTACATGTTGGTGTATAGTTGGCATAATATTATACGTTTGTGTGTAGTTGGCATAATATTATATGTTTTTGTGTAGTTGGCATAATATTACATGTTTGTGTGTGGTTGGCATAATATTATACTTTTGTGTGAAGTTGGCATAATATTATATGTTTTTGTGTAGTTGGCATAATATTACATGTTTGTGTGTTGTTGGTATAATATGTTTTTGTGTAGTTGGCATAATATTACATGTTTGTGTGAAGTTAGCATAATATTACATGTTTGTGTGTAGTTGGCATAATATTACGTTTGTGTGTAGTTAGCATAATATTACATGTTTGTGTGTAGTTGGCATAATATTACATGTTTGTGTGTTGTTGGTATAATATGTTTTTGTGTAGTTGGCATAATATTACATGTTTGTGTGAAGTTAGCATAATATTACATGTTTGTGTGTAGTTGGCATAATATTACATGTTTGTGTGTAGTTGGCATAATATATGTTTGTGTGTAGTTGGCATAATATTATATGTTTGTGTGTAGTTAGCATAATATTATATGTTTGTGTGTAGTTGGCATAATATTATATGTTTGTGTGTAGTTGGCATAATATATGTTTGTGTGTAGTTGGCATAATATTATATGTTTGTGTGTAGTTAGCATAATATTACATGTTTGTGTGTAGTTGGTTTAATATTACATGTTTGTGTGTAGTTGACATAATATTACATGTTTGTGTGTAGTTGGCATAATATTATATGTTTTTGTGTAGTTGACATAATATTACATGTTTTTGTGTAGTTGGCATAATATTACATGTTTGTGTGTAGTTGGCATAAGATTACGTTTGTGTGTAGTTAGCATAATATATGTTTGTGTGTAGTTGGCATAATATTACATATTTGTGTGTAGTTGGCATAATATTACATGTTTGTGTGTTGTTGGAATAATATTACGTTTCTGTGTAGTTAGCATAATATTACATGTTTGTGGGTAGTTGGCATAATATTATATGTTTAAGTGCAGTTGGCATAATATTACATGTTTGTGTGTAGTTGGCATAATATTACATGTTTGTGTGTAGTTGGCATAAGATTACGTTTGTGTGTAGTTAGCATAAGATTACGTTTGTTTGTAGTTGGCATAATATTACGTTTGTGTGTAGTTGGCATAATATTACATGTTTGTGTGTAGTTGGCATAAGATTACGTTTGTGTGTAGTTAGCATAAGATTACGTTTGTTTGTAGTTGGCATAATATTACGTTTCTGTGTAGTTGGCATAATATTACATGTTTGTGTGTTGTTGGCATAATATTACATATTTGTGTGTAGTTGGCATAATATTACATGTTTATGTATAGCTGGCATAATTTTACATTTGTGTGTAGTTGGCATAATATTACATGTTTGTGTGTAGTTTGCATAATATTACGTTTGTGTGTAGTTGGCATAATATTATATGTTTTTGTGTAGTTTGCATAATATTACGTTTGTGTGTAGTTGGCATAATATTACGTTTGTGTGTAGTTGGCATAATATTACATGTTTGTGTGTAGTTGGTATAATATTATATGTTTGTGTGTAGTTGGCATAATATTACGTTTGTGTGTAGTTGGCATAATATTACATGTTTGTGTGTAGTTGGTATAATATTATATGTTTGTGTGTAGTTGGCATAATATTACGTTTGTGTGTAGTTGGCATAATATTATATGTTTGTGTGTAGTTGGTATAATATTATTTTGTGTGTAGTTGGCATAATATTACATGTTTGTGTGTAGTTAGCATAATATATGTTTGTGTGTAGTTGGCATAACATTACATTTGTGTGTGGTTGGCATAATATTACATGATTGTGTGTAGTTGGCATAATATTACGTTTGTTTGTAGTTGGCATAATATTATATGTTTGTGTGTAGTTGGCATAATATTATGTTTGTGTGTAGTTGGCATAATATTACGTTTGTGTGTAGTTGGCATAATATTGTATGTTTGTGTGTAGTTGGCATAATATTACGTTTGTGTGTAGTTGGCATAATATTATATGTTTGTGTGTAGTTGGTATAATATTACGTTTGTGTTTTGTTGGCATAATATTACATATTTGTGTGTAGTTGGCATAATATTACATGTTTGTGGGTAGTTAGCATAATATATGTTTGTGTGTAGTTGGCATAACATTACATTTGTGTGTAGTTGGCATAATATTATATGTTTGTGTGCAGTTGGCATAATATTACGTTTTTGTGTAGTTGACATAATATTATATGTTTATGTGTAGTTGGCCTAATATTATATGTTTATGTGTAGTTGGCATAATATTACGTTTGTGTGTAGTTGGCATAATATTGCATTTTGTGTGTAGTTGGCATAATATTATATGTTTGTTTGTAGTTTGCATATTATTACATGTTTGTGTGTAGTTCACATAATATTATATGTTTGTGTGTAGTTGGCATAATATTACATGTTTGTGTGTAGTTGGTATAATATTACATGTTTGTGTGTAGTTGGCATAATATTACATATTTGTGTGTAGTTATCATAATATTACATGTTTGTCTGCAGTTGGCATATTATTACATGTTTGTGTGTAGTTGGCATAATATTATATGTTTGGGTGTAGTTGGCATAATATGACGTTTGTGTGTAGTTGGCATAATATTATATGTTTATGTGTAGTTGGCCTAATATTACATTTGTGTGCAGTTGGCATAATATTATATGTTTGTGTGTAGTTGGCATAATATTATGTTTGTGTGTAGTTGGCATAATATTATATGTTTGTGTGTAGTTGGCATAATATTATTTTGTGTGTAGTTGGCATAATATTATATGTTTGGGTGTAGTTGGCATAATATTACATCTTTGTGTGTAGTTGGCCTAATATTACGTTTGTGTGTAGTTGGCATAATATTACATGTTTGTGTGTAGTTAGCATAATATTATGTTTGTGTGTAGTTGGCATAATATTTCATGTTTGTGTGTAGTTGGCTTAATAGTACGTTTTTGTGTAGTTGGCATAATATTACATGTTTGTGTGTAGTTGGCATAATATTACATGTTTGTGTGTAGTTGGTTTAATATTACATGTTTGTGTGTAGTTAGCATAATATATGTTTGTGTGTAGTTGGCATAATATTATGTTTGTTTGTAGTTGGCATAATATTACATGTTTGTGTGTAGTTGGCATAATATTACATGTTTGTGTGTAGTTAGCATAATATTACGTTTCTGTGTAGTTGGCATAATATTACATGTTTGTGTGTTGTTGGCATAATATTACATATTTGTGTGTAGTTGGCATAATATTACATGTTTGTGTGTTGTTGGCATAATATTACATGTTTTTGTGTAGTTAGCATAATATTACATGTTTGTGTATAGCTGGCATAATATTACATGTTTGTGGGTAGTTAGGATAATATATGTTTGTGTGTAGTTGGCATAACATTACATTTGTGTGTAGTTGGCATAATATTACGTTTGTGTGTAGTTGGCATAATATTACATGTTTGTGTGTAGTTTGCATAATATTACGTTTGTGTGTAGTTGGCATAATATTATATGTTTTTGTGTAGTTGGCATAACATTACATTTGTGTGTGGTTGGCATAATATTACATGATTGTGTGTAGTTGGCATAATATTACGTTTGTTTGTAGTTGGCATAATATTATATGTTTGTGTGTAGTTGGCATAATATTACATTTGTGTGTAGTTGGCATAATATTACATGTTTGTGTGTAGTTGGCATAATATTACGTTTGTTTGTAGTTGGCATAATATTACATGTTTGTGTGTAGTTAGCATAATATTATATGTTTGTGTGTAGTTGGCATAATATTACGTTTGTGTGTAGTTGGCATAATATTGTATGTTTGTGTGTAGTTGGCATAATATTACGTTTGTGTGTAGTTGGCATAATATTATATGTTTGTGTGTAGTTGGTATAATATTACATTTGTGTGTAGTTGGCATAATATTATATGTTTGTGTGTAGTTGGCATAATATTATGTTTGTGTGTAGTTGGCATAATATTATATGTTTGTGTGTAGTTGGCATAATATTATTTTGTGTGTAGTTGGCATAATATTATATGTTTGGGTGTAGTTGGCATAATATTACATCTTTGTGTGTAGTTGGCCTAATATTACGTTTGTGTGTAGTTGGCATAATATTACATGTTTGTGTGTAGTTAGCATAATATTATGTTTGTGTGTAGTTGGCATAATATTTCATGTTTGTGTGTAGTTGGCTTAATAGTACGTTTTTGTGTAGTTGGCATAATATTACATGTTTGTGTGTAGTTGGCATAATATTACATGTTTGTGTGTAGTTGGTTTAATATTACATGTTTGTGTGTAGTTAGCATAATATATGTTTGTGTGTAGTTGGCATAATATTACATGTTTGTGTTTTGTTGGCATAATATTACATATTTGTGTGTAGTTGGTATAATATTATGTTTGTGTGTAGTTGGCATAATATTATGTTTGTGTGTAGTTGGCATAATATTGCATGTTTATGTTTAGTTGGCATAATATTACATATTTGTGTGTAGTTGGCATAATATTACATGTTTGTGTGTTGTTGGCATAATATTACATGTTTGTGTGTAGTTGGCATAATATTACATGTTTGTGTGTTGTTGGCATAATATTACGTTTGTGTGTAGTTGACATAATATTACGTTTGTGTGTAGTTGGCATAATATTATATGTTTGTTTGTAGTTTGCATATTATTACATGTTTGTGTGTAGTTGGCAAAATATTATATGTTTGTGTGTAGTTGGTATAATATTACATGTTTTTGTGTAGTTGGCATAATATTACATATTTGTGTGTAGTTATCATAATATTACATGTTTGTCTGCACTTGGCATAATATTACATGTTTGTGTGTAGTTGGCATAATATTACGTTTGTTTGTAGTTGGCATAATATTACATGTTTGTGTGTAGTTAGCATAATATTATATGTTTGTGTGTAGTTGGCATAATATTACGTTTGTGTGTAGTTGGCATAATATTGTATGTTTGTGTGTAGTTGGCATAATATTACGTTTGTGTGTAGTTGGCATAATATTATATGTTTGTGTGTAGTTGGTATAATATTACATTTGTGTGTAGTTGGCATAATATTACATGTTTGTGTTTTGTTGGCATAATATTACATATTTGTGTGTAGTTGGTATAATATTATGTTTGTGTGTAGTTGGCATAATATTGCATGTTTATGTTTAGTTGGCATAATATTACATATTTGTGTGTAGTTGGCATAATATTACATGTTTGTGTGTTGTTGGCATAATATTACATGTTTGTGTGTAGTTGGCATAATATTACATGTTTGTGTGTTGTTGGCATAATATTACGTTTGTGTGTAGTTGGCATAATATTGCATGTTTGTGTGTAGTTGGCATAATATTATATGTTTGTTTGTAGTTTGCATATTATTACATGTTTGTGTGTAGTTGGCAAAATATTATATGTTTGTGTGTAGTTGGTATAATATTACATGTTTGTGTGTAGTTGGCATAATATTACGTTTGTGTGTAGTTGGCATAATATTACATGTTTTTGTGTAGTTGGCATAATATTACATATTTGTGTGTAGTTATCATAATATTACATGTTTGTCTGCACTTGGCATAATATTACATGTTTGTGTGTAGTTGGCAAAATATTGTATGTTTTTTTTGGTATAATATTACATATTTGTGTGTAGTTGGCATAATATTACATGTTTGTGTGTAGTTGGCATAATATTATATGTTTGGGTGTAGTTGGCATAATATTACGTTTGTGTGTAGTTGGCATAATATTATATGTTTGTTTGTAGTTGGCATAATATTACATGTTTGTTTGTAGTTGGCATAATATTATATGTTTGGGTGTAGTTGGCATAATATTACGTTTGTGTGTAGTTGGCATAATATTATATGTTTAAGTGTAGTTGGCATAATATTACGTTTGTGTGTAGTTGGCATAATATTATATGTTTGTGTGTAGTTGGCATAATATTATATGTTTGTGTTTATTTAGTATAATATTACATATTTGTGTGTAGTTGGCATAATATTATATGTTTGTTTGTATTTGACATATTAGTACATGTTTGTGTGTAGTTCGCATAATAATATATGTTTGTGTGTAGTTGGCATAATATTACATGTTTGTGTGTAGTTAGCATAATATTACATGTTTGTGTGTAGTTGGCATAATAATATATGTTTGTGTGTAGTTGGCATATTATTACATGTTTGTGTATAGTTCGCATAATAATATATGTTTGTGTGTAGTTGGCATAATATTACATGTTTGTGTGTAGTTGGCATAATATTACATGTTTGTGTGTAGTTAGCATAATATTACATGTTTGTGTGTAGTTGGCATAATATTACATGTTTGTGTGTAGTTGGTATAATATTATATGTTTGTGTGTAGTTAGCATAATATATGTTTGTGTGTAGTTGGTATAATATTATATGTTTGTGTGTAGTTGACATAATATTATATGTTTATGTGTAGTTGGCCTAATATTACGTTTGTGTGTAGTTTACATAATATTATATGTTTGTGTGTAGTTGGCATAATATTATATGTTTGTGTGTAGTTGGTATAATATTATTTTGTGTGTAGTTGGCATAATATTATATGTTTGGGTGTAGTTGGTATAATATTATGTTTGTGTGTAGTTGACATAATATTATATGTTTATGTGTAGTTGGCCTAATATTACGTTTGTGTAGTTGGCATAATATTATATGTTTGTGTGTAGTTGGTATAATATTATGTTTGTGTGTAGTTGGCATAATATTACATGTTTGTGTGTAGTTAGCATAATATTGCATGTTTGTGTGTAGTTGGCTTAATAGTACATTTTGTGTAGTTGGCATAATATTACATGTTTGTTTGTAGTTGGTTTAATATTACATGTTTGTGTGTAGTTGGCATAATATTACATGTTTGTGTGTTCTTGGTATAATATGTTTTTGTGTAGTTGGCATAATATTACATGTTTGTGTGTAGTTGGCATAATATTACATGTTTGTGTGTAGTTGGCATAATATTACGTTTCTGTGCAGTTGGCATAATATTACATGTTTGTGTGTTGTTGGCATAATATTACATATTTGTGTATAGCTGGCATAATATTACATGTTTGTGTGTAGTTAGCATAATATATGTTTGTGTGTAGTTGGCATAACATTACCTTTGTGTGTGGTTGGCATAATATTACATGATTGTGTGTAGTTGGCATAATATTACGTTTGTGTGTAGTTGGCATAATATTACATGTTTGTGTGTAGTTGGCATAATATTATGTTTGTGTGTAGTTGGCATAATATTACATGTTTGTGTGTAGTTGGCATAATATTACGTTTGTTTGTAGTTGGCATAATATTACATGTTTGTGTGTAGTTGGCATAATATTATATGTTTTTGTGTAGTTGGCATAATATTACGTTTGTGTGTAGTTGGCATAACATTACATGTTTGTGTGTAGTTGGCATAATATTACGTTTGTTTGTAGTTGGCATAATATTACATGTTTGTGTGTAGTTGGCATAATATTACGTTTGTGTGTAGTTGGCATAATATTACATGTTTGTGTTTTGTTGGCATAATATTACATGTTTGTGTGTAGTTGGCATAATATTACATGTTTGTGTGTTGTTGGCATAATATTACGTTTGTGTGTAGTTGGCATAATATTACGTTTGTGTGTAGTTGGCATAATATTACATGTTTGTGTGTAGTTGGCATAATATTACATTTTTGTGTGTAGTTGGCCTAATATTACGTTTGTGTGTAGTTGGCATAATATTGCATGTTTATGTGTAGTTGGCATAATATTACGTTTGTGTGTAGTTGGCATAATATTGCATTTTTGTGTGTAGTTGGCATAATATTACATGTTTGTGTGTAGTTCGCATAATATATGTTTTTGTGTAGTTGGCATAATATTACGTTTGTGTGAAGTTATCATAATATTACATGTTTGTCTGCACTTGGCATAATATTACATGTTTGTGTGTAGTTGGCAAAATATTACATGTTTGTGTGTAGTTGGCATAATATTATATGTTTGGGTGTAGTTAGCATAATATTACATTTGTGTGTAGTTGGCATAATATTATATGTTTAAGTGCAGTTGGCATAATATTACGTTTGTGTGTAGTTGGCATAATATTATATGTTTGTGTGTAGTTGGCATAATATTACGTTTGTGTGTAGTTGGCATAATATTATATGTTTGTGTGTAGTTGGTATAATATTATTTTGTGTGTAGTTGGCATAATATTATAAGTTTGTGTGTAGTTGGTATAATATTATGTTTGTGTGTAGTTGGCATAATATTATATGTTTGTGTGTAGTTGGTATAATATTATGTTTGTGTGTAGTTGGCATAATATTACATGTTTGTGTGTAGTTGGTATAATATTAAGTTTGTGTGTAGTTGGCATAATATTACATGTTTGTGTGTAGTTGGCATAATATTACATGTTTGTGTGTACAGGGAGTGCAGAATTATTAGGCAAATGAGTATTTTGACCACATCATCCTCTTTATGCATGTTGTCTTACTCCAAGCTGTATAGGCTCGAAAGCCTACTACCAATTAAGCATATTAGGTGATGTGCATCTCTGTAATGAGAAGGGGTGTGGTCTAATGACATCAACACCCTATATCAGGTGTGCATAATTATTAGGCAACTTCCTTTCCTTTGGCAAAATGGGTCAAAAGAAGGACTTGACAGGCTCAGAAAAGTCAAAAATAGTGAGATATCTTGCAGAGGGATGCAGCACTCTTAAAATTGCAAAGCTTCTGAAGCGTGATCTTCGAACAATCAAGCGTTTCATTCAAAATAGTCAACAGGGTCGCAAGAAGCGTGTGTAAAAACCAAGGCGCAAAATAACTGCCCATGAACTGAGAAAAGTCAAGCGTGCAGCTGCCAAGATGCCACTTGCCACCAGTTTGGCCATATTTCAGAGCTGCAACATCACTGGAGTGCCCAAAAGCACAAGGTGTGCAATACTCAGAGACATGGCCAAGGTAAGAAAGGCTGAAAGACGACCACCACTGAACAAGACACACAAGCTGAAACGTCAAGACTGGGCCAAGAAATATCTCAAGACTGATTTTTCTAAGGTTTTATGGACTGATGAAATGAGAGTGAGTCATGATGGGCCAGATGGATGGGCCCGTGGCTGGATTGGTAAAGGGCAGTGAGCTCCAGTCCGACTCAGACGCCAGCAAGGTGGAGGTGGAGTACTGGTTTGGGCTGGTATCATCAAAGATGAGCTTGTGGGGCCTTTTCGGGTTGAGGATGGAGTCAAGCTCAACTCCCAGTCCTACTGCCAGTTTCTGGAAGACACCTTCTTCAAGCAGTGGTACAGGAAGAAGTCTGCATCCTTCAAGAAAAACATGATTTTCATGCAGGACAATGCTCCATCACACGCATCCAAGTACTCCACAGCGTGGCTGGCAAGAAAGGGTATAAAAGAAGAAAATCTAATGACATGGCCTCCTTGTTCACCTGATCTGAACCCCATTGAGAACCTGTGGTCCATCATCAAATGTGAGATTTACAAGGAGGGAAAACAGTACACCTCTCTGAACAGTGTCTGGGAGGCTGTGGTTGCTGCTGCATGCAATGTTGATGGTGAACAGATCAAAACACTGACAGAATCCATGGATGGCAGGCTTTTGAGTGTCCTTGCAAAGAAAGGTGGCTATATTGGTCACTGATTTGTTTTTGTTTTGTTTTTGAATGTCAGAAATGTATATTTGTGAATGTTGAGATGTTATATTGGTTTCACTGGTAAAAATAAATAATTGAAATGGGTATATATTTGTTTTTTGTTAAGTTGCCTAATAATTATGCACAGTAATAGTCACCTGCACACACAGATATCCCCCTAAAATAGCTAAAACTAAAAACAAACTAAAAACTACTTCCAAAAATATTCAGCTTTGATATTAATGAGTTTTTTGGGTTCATTGAGAACATGGTTGTTGTTCAATAATAAAATTAATCCTCAAAAATACAACTTGCCTAATAATTCTGCACTCCCTGTAGTTAGCATAATATTATATGTTTGTGTGTAGTTGGCATAATATTATGTTTGTGTGTAGTTGGCATAATATTACATGTTTGTGTGTAGTTGGTATAATATTACATGTTTGTGTGTAGTTGGTATAATATTACGTTTGTGTGTAGTTGGCATAATATTACATGTTTGTGTATAGTTGGCATATTACGTTTGTGTGTAGTTGGCATAATATTACATGTTTGTGTGTAGTTGGCATAATATTACGTTTGTGTGTAGTTATCATAATATTATATGTTTGTGTGTAGTTGGTATAATATTATGTTTGTGTGTAGTTGGCATAATATTACATGTTTGTGTGTAGTTAGCATAATATTATATGTTTGTGTGTAGTTGGCATAATATTACATGTTTGTGTGTAGTTGGCATAATATTATATGTTTGTGTGTAGTTGGCATAATATTATATGTTTGTGTGTAGTTGGCATATTACGTTTGTGTGTAGTTGGCATAATATTACGTTTGTGTGTAGTTGGCATAATATTATACGTTTGTGTGTAGTTGGCATAATATTACATGTTTGTGTGTAGTTGGCATATTATGTTTGTGTGTAGTTGGCATAATATTACGTTTGTGTGTAGTTGGCATAATATTATATGTTTGTGTGTAGTTGGCATAATATTACGTTTGTGTGTGGTTGGCATAATATTAAATGTTTGTGTGTTGTTGGCATAATATTACGTTTGTGTGTAGTTGGCATAATATTACATGTTTGTGTGTAGTTAGCATAATATTATGTTTGTGTTGTTGGCATAATATTACGTGTGTGTGTAGTTAGCATAATATTATATGTTTGTGTGTAGTTGGTATAATATTACATGTTTGTGTGTAGTTGGCATAATATTATGTTTGTGTGTAGTTGGCATAATATTACATGTTTGTGTGTAGTTGGCATAATATTATGTTTGTGTGTAGTTGGCATAATATTACATGTTTGTGTGTAGTTGGTATAATATTACATGTTTGTGTGTTGTTGGCATAATATTACGTTTTTGTGTAGTTGGCATAATATTATATGTTTGTGTGTAGTTGGCATAATATTACATGTTTGTGTGTAGTTGGCATAATATTACGTCTGTGTGTTGTTGGCATAATATTACATGTTTGTGTGCACACAACTAACTTTTTGCTGTTGTAATATAGAGTTACAGATTACTAAACTAACTGTGCATTAAAGCATATGTCCTTTAAGCTGCACATCCTAATTGACCTGCGGTTGTCTGTTCTACTTCTGCTCTGTGGTGTCTCAGCCACAAACACTTAAAGCTCTTGCCGCTGGTGTAACCTCTTAATGGCATAGAGTGAAAGGCACAAGTCAGGGAGATTTAACAAATTCCAGATCAGACAGATTATGTTGATTGCTTTGTGTTATTACTAAAGGATATGAGAGTCTAAGTTAAAATGTGCAATTACTTTAACCCCTTAATGACCACAGCACTTTTCCATTTTCTGTCCGTTTGGGACCAAGGCTATTTTTCTACATTTTTGCGGTCTTTGTGTTTAGCTGTAATTTTCCTCGTACTCATTTACTGTACCCACACATATTATATACCGTTTTTCTCGCCATTAAATGGACTTTCTAAAGATACCATTATTTTCATCATATCTTATATGAGGAAAAAATGTAAAAAAACACACTTTTTCTATCTTTGACCCCCAAAATCTGTTACACATCTACAACCATCAAAAAACACCCATGCTAAATAGTTTCTAAATTTTGTCCTGAGTTTAGAAATACCCAATGTTTACATGTTCTTTGCTTTTTTTGCAAGTTATAGGGCCATAAATACAAGTAGCACTTTGCTATTTCCAAACCACTTTTTTTCAAAATTAGCGCTAGTTACATTGGGACACTGATATCTTTCAGGAATCCCTGAATATCCCTTGACATGTATATATTTTTATTTAGAAGACATCCCAAAGTATTGATCTAGGCCCATTTAGGTATATTTCATGCCACCATTTCACCACCAAATGCGATCAAATTAAAAAAAATGGTTCACTTTTTCACAAATTTTTTCACAAACTTTAGGTTTCTCACTGAAATTATTTACAAACAACTTCTGCAATTATGGCACAAATGGTTGTAAATTTTTCTCTGGGATCCCCTTTGTTCAGAAATAGCAGACATATATGGCTTTGACGTTGCTTTTTGTTAATTAGAAGGCCGCTAAATGCCACTGTGCACCACACGTGTATTATGCCCAGCAGTGAAGGGGTTAATTAGGGAGCCTGTAGGGAGCTTTTTGGGGTAATTTTAGCTTTAGTGTAGTGTAGTAGACAACCCAAAGTATTGATCTAGTCCCATTTTGGTATATTTCATGCCACCATTTCACCGCCAAATGCGATCAAATAAAAAAAAAAAACGTTACATTTTTCCAAATTTTAGGTTTCTCACTGAAATCATTTACAAACATTTTGTGCAATTATGGCACAAAAGGTTGTAAATGCTTCTCTGGGATCCCCTTTGTTCAGAAATAGCAGACATATATCGCTTTGGCGTTGTATTATGCTCAGCAGTGCAGGGGTTAATTAGGGAACTTGTAGGGAGCTTGTAGAGTTAATTTTAGCTTTAGTGTAGTGTAGTAGACAACCCCAAGTATTGATCTAGGCCCATTTTGGTATATTTCATGCCACCATTTCAACGCCAAATACAATTAAATTAAAAAAAATAGTCAACTTTTTCACAAACTTTAGGTTTCTCACTGAAATTATTTACAAACAGCTTGTGCAATTATGGCACAAATGGTTGTAAATGCTTCTCTGGGGTCCCCTTTGTTCAGAAATAGCAGACATATATGGCTTTGGTGTTGCTTTTTGGTAATTAGAAGGCCGCTAAATGCCACTGCGCACAAAACGTGAATTATGCCCAGCAGTGAAGGGGTTAATTAGGTAGCTTGTAGGGAGCTTTCAGGGTTAATTTTAGCTTTAGTGTAGAGATCAGCTTGCCACCTGACACATCAGACCCCCTGATCCCTCCCAAAGAGCTCTCTTCCCTCCCCCACCCCACAATTGTCCCCGCCATCTTAAGTACTGGCAGAAAGTCTGCCAGTACTAAAATAAAAGGTATCTTTTTTTCTTTTCTTTTTAAGCATATTTACATATGCTGCTGTGAGGGATCCCCCCTTAGCCCCCAACCTCTCTGATCCCCCCCCAAAACAACTCTCTAACTTCCCCCCCACTGCCTTATTGGAGGCCATCTTGGGTACTGGCAGCTGTCTGCCAGTACCCAGTTTGCATATAAAAATGTTTTTTTACAATTTATTTTAGTTTTTTCTGTAGTGTAGCTCCCCCCACCCCCAAGATCAATCCCCCACCCCCTCCCAGATCCCTTAGATGATTTCCATTAGGTTTTTTTATTATTATTTTTTACAATAATAGCAAAATAGTTTCTGTATTGTAAGCGGTTCCCACCCGCTCCCTCCCCATGCACGTGCCCTCCCGCCACCCCCATGCACGTGCGTGCCCCCTGGCGATCCCGCCCCCGATCCCGCCCCCCTCTCTGACTAAGAAGCCATCGATGGCCGCCCACCCACCTCCCACTTCCGCTCCCACCCACCAACGAATGCGGCCATCGATGTCCGGTGCAGAGAGGGCCACAGAGTGGCTCTCTCTGCACCGGAGGGGCAAAAATTGTTATTGCAGGATGCCTCGATATCGAGGCATCCTGCAATAACCGGAAAGCAGCTGGAAGTGATCAGGATCGCTTCCAGCTGCTTTCCAAACCGAGGAAGTGCAGGGTACGTCCTTGGTCATTAAGTGACTTTTTTAAGAGGACGTACCCTGCACGTCCTCAGTCGTTAAGGGGTTAAAGGGATATTGCTGCAAAAAAAAAAACTGCTGTCACACTGTCCTGCTACAAAAAGTGGTAAGATAATAAAGACATTAAGTAGTAACAATAGAACTAAAGGGATAGAAAGGTCAAAAATGAAATGTGCATGGGTGCATTTCAATTATAAACTTTTTTGCAATTTACTTCCACTAGCAAAAATGCTTCTAGTAAAAGTGATTACTGTTTTCTCTTGTTAAGTGTATCCAGTCCACGGATCATCCATTACTTGTGGGATATTCTCCTTCCCAACAGGAAGTTGCAAGAGGATCACCCACAGCAGAGCTGCTATATAGCTCCTCCCCTAACTGTCATATCCAGTCATTCTCTTGCAAGCCTCAACCAAGATGGAGGTCGTAAGAGGAGTGTGGTGTTTTATACTTAGTT
The DNA here is from genome assembly GCF_027579735.1 of Bombina bombina. Lineage (NCBI taxonomy): Eukaryota > Metazoa > Chordata > Amphibia > Anura > Bombinatoridae > Bombina > Bombina bombina. The sequence goes on along the minus strand of NC_069502.1, from coordinate 82,465,027 downwards.
TATTCTTCAATCAAAAGTTTGTTATTTTTAAATGGTGCCGGAGTGTACTGTTTATCTCAGGCAGTATTTAGAAGAAGAATCTGCTTGCGTTTTCTATGATCTTAGCAGAAGTAACTAAGATCCATGGCTGTTCTCACATATTCTGAGGAGTGAGGTAACTTCAGAGAGGGAATGGTGTGCAGGTTTTCCTGTAATAAGGTATGTGCAGTTAATATTTTTCTAGGGATGGAATTTGCTAGAAAATGCTGCTGATACTGAACTAATGTGAGTAAAGCCTTAAATACAGTTATAGCGACTGGTATCAGGCTTATTAATAGAGATACATACTCTTATAAAAATGTAATATAAAACGTTTGCTGGCATGTTTAATCGTTTTAATATGTATTTGGTGATAAAACTTATTGGGGCCTAGTTTTTTTCCACATGGCTGGCTTGAATTTTGCCTAGTAAGTTTCCTTAGGCTTTCCACTGTTGTAATATGAGTGGGAGGGGCCTTTTTTAGTGCTTTTCTGTGCAGCTAAAAATACTGACAGAGACATTCAGCTTCCCTCTGCATGATCCAGGACAGGTTTTTGTCTTTTATTATTCAGTTTTGGGTATTAAGGGGTTAATCATCCATTTGCAAGTGGGTGCAATGCTCTGCTAACTTGTTACATACACTGTAAAAATTTAGTTAGTGTAACTGCCTTTTTTCACTGTTATTTCAAATTTTGACAAAATTTGTGTTTCTTAAAGGTGCAGTAACATTTTTTATATTGCTTGTAAACTTGTTTAAAGTGTTTTCCAAGCTTGCTAGTCTCATTGCTAGTCTGTTTAAACATGTCTAACACAGAGGAAACTACTTGTTCATTATGTTTGAAAGCCATGGTGGAGCCCCATAGGAGAATGTGTACTAAATGTATTGATTTCACCTTAAACAGTAAAGATCAGTCTTTAACTATAAAATAAATATCACCAGAAGATTCTGGGAAGTTATGCCGACTAACTCTCCCCACGTGTGAGACCCTTCGCCTCCCGCTCAGGGGATGCACGCTAATATGGCGCTAATTACATCAGGGACGCCCATAGAGATTACCTTGCAGGACATGGCTGCAATCATGAATAATATCCTGTCAGAGGTATTATCCAGGTTGCCTGAATTAAGAGGCAAGCGCGATTGCTCTGGGGTTAGGAGAAATACAGAGCGCGCAGATGCTGTAAGGGCCATGTCTGATACTGCGTCACAATATGCAGATCATGAGGACGGAGAGCTTCAGTCTGTGGGTGACATCTCTGATTCGGGGAAACCTGATTCAGAGATTTCTAATTTTAAATTTAAGCTTGAGAACCTCCGTGTGTTGCTTGGGGAGGTATTAGCTGCTCTGAATGACTGTAACACAGTTGCAGTACCAGAGAAATTGTGTAGGCTGGATAAATACTATGCGGTACCGGTGTGTACTGATGTTTTTCCTATACCTAAAAGGCTTACAGAAATTTTTAGCAAGGAGTGGGATAGACCGGGGGTGCCTTTTTCCCCACCTCCTATATTTAGAAAAATGTTTCCAATAGACGCCACTACACGGGACTTATGGCAGACGGCCCCTAAGGTGGAGGGAGCAGTTTCTACTTTAGCAAAGCGTACTACTATCCCGGTTGAGGACAGTTGTCCTTTTTCAGATCCAATGGATAAAAAATTGGAGGGTTACCTTAAGAAAATGTTTATTCAACAAGGTTTTATTTTACAGCCCCTTGCATGCATTGCGTCTGTCACGGCCGCGGCGGCATTCTGGTTTGAGGCCCTGGAAGAGGCCATCCATACAGCTCCATTGACTGAAATTATTGACAAGCTTAGAACACTTAAGCTAGCTAACTCATTTGTTTCTGATGCCATTGTTCATTTGACTAAACTAACGGCTAAGAATTCCGGATTCGCCATCCAAGCGCGTAGGGCGCTATGGCTTAAATCCTGGTCAGCTGACGTGACTTCGAAGTCTAAATTACTCAACATTCCTTTCAAGGGGCAGACCTTATTCGGGCCTGGTTTGAAGGAAATTATTGCTGACATTACTGGAGGTAAGGGTCACACCCTTCCTCAGGACAGGGCCAAAGCAAAGGCCAAACAGTCTAATTTTCGTGCCTTTCGAAATTTCAAGGCAGGTGCAGCATCAACTTCCTCCGCTTCAAAACAAGAGGGAACTTTTGCTCAATCTAAGCAGGCCTGGAAACCTAACCAGTCCTGGAACAAAGGCAAGCAGGCCAGAAAGCCTGCTGCTGCCTCTAAGACAGCATGAAGGAACGGCCCCCTATTTGGCGACGGATCTAGTAGGGGGCAGACTTTCTCTCTTTGCCCAGGCGTGGGCAAGAGATGTTCAGGATCCCTGGGCGTTGGAGATCATATCTCAGGGATATCTTCTGGACTTCAAAGCTTCCCCTCCACAAGGGAGATTTCATCTTTCAAGGCTATCTGCAAATCAGATAAAGAAAGAGGCATTCCTACGCTGTGTACAAGACCTCCTAGTTATGGGAGTGATCCATCCAGTTCCGCGGACGGAACAAGGACAGGGTTTTTATTCAAATCTGTTTGTGGTTCCCAAAAAAGAGGGAACCTTCAGACCAATTTTGGATCTAAAGATCTTAAACAAATTCCTCAGAGTTCCATCTTTCAAAATGGAAACTATTCGGACCATCCTACCCATGATCCAAGAAGGTCAGTACATGACCACAGTGGACTTAAAGGATGCCTACCTTCACATACCGATTCACAAAGATCATCATTGGTTTCTAAGGTTTGCCTTTCTAGACAGGCATTACCAATTTGTAGCTCTTCCTTTCGGGTTGGCTACAGCCCCGAGAATCTTTACAAAGGTTCTGGGCTCACTTCTGGCGGTTCTAAGACCGCGAGGCATAGCGGTGGCTCCGTATCTAGACGACATCCTGATACAGGCGTCAAGCTTTCAAGTTGCCAAGTCTCATACAGAGATAGCTCTGGCATTTCTGAGGTCGCACGGGTGGAAAGTGAACGAGGAAAAGAGTTCTCTATCCCCACTCACAAGAGTCTCCTTCTTAGGGACTCTTATAGATTCTGTAGAAATGAAAATTTACCTGACGGAGTCCAGGTTATCAAAACTTCTAAACGCTTGCCGTGTTCTTCACTCCATTCCGCGCCCTTCGGTAGCTCAGTGTATGGAGGTAATCTGCTTAATGGTAGCGGCAATGGACAAAGTGCCATTTGCGCGCCTTCATCTCAGACCGCTGCAATTATGCATGCTGAGTCAGTGGAATGGGGATTACACAGATTTGTCCCCTCTGCTAAATCTGGATCAAGAGACCAGAGATTCTCTTCTCTGGTGGTTGTCTCGGGTACACCTGTCCAAGGGTATGACCTTTTGCAGGCCAGATTGGACAATTGTAACAACAGATGCCAGCCTTCTAGGTTGGGGTGCAGTCTGGAATTCCCTGAAGGCACAGGGATCGTGGACTCAGGAGGAGAAACTCCTTCCAATAAATATTCTGGAGTTAAGAGCGATATTCAATGCTCTTCTGGCTTGGCCTCAGTTAGCAACACTGAGGTTCATCAGATTTCAGTCGGACAACATCATGACTGTGGCTTACATCAACCATCAAGGGGGAACCAGGAGTTCCCTAACGATGTTAGAAGTCTCAAAAATAATTAGCTGGGCAGAGTACCACTCTTGCCACCTGTCAGCAATCCATATCCCAGGCGTGGAGAACTGGGAGGCGGATTTTCTAAGTCGTCAGACTTTCCATCCGGGGGAGTGGGAACTCCATCCGGAGGTGTTTGCTCAGTTGATTCATCGTTGGGGCAAACCAGAGTTGGATCTCATGGCGTCTCGCCAGAACGCCAAGCTTCCTTGTTACGGATCCAGGTCCAGGGACCCAGAAGCGACGCTGATAGATGCGCTAGCAGCGCCTTGGTTCTTCAACCTGGCTTATGTGTTTCCACCGTTTCCTCTGCTCCCTCGACTGATTGCCAAAATCAAACAGGAGAGAGCATCGGTGATTCTGATAGCACCTGCGTGGCCACGCAGGACTTGGTATGCAGACCTAGTGGACATGTCATCCTTTCCAACATGGACTCTGCCTCTAAGACAGGACCTTCTGATACAAGGTCCTTTCAATCATCCAAATCTAATTTCTCTGAGACTGACTGCATGGAGATTGAACGCTTGATTCTATCAAAGCGTGGCTTCTCCGAGTCAGTCATTGATACTTTAATACAGGCACGAAAGCCTGTTACCAGGAAAATCTACCACAAGATATGGAGTAAATATCTTTATTGGTGTGAATCCAAGACTTACTCATGGAGTAAAGTTAGGATTCCTAGAATATTGTCTTTTCTCCAAGAGGGCTTGGACAAAGGATTATCAGATAGTTCCTTAAAGGGACAGATTTTCCACAAGCGTCTGGCAGAAGCGTCTGGCAGAGGTTCCAGACGTCCAGGCATTTTGCCAGGCTTTGGTTAGATTTAAGCCTGTGTTTAAACCTGTTGCTCCCCCGTGGAGCTTAAACTTGGTTCTTAAGGTTCTTCAAGGAGTTCCGTTTGAACCCCTTCATTCCATTGATATTAAACTTTTATCTTGGAAAGTTCTGTTTTTGATGGCTATTTCCTCGGCTCGGAGAGTCTCTGAGCTATCTGCCTTACAATGTGATTCTCCCTATCTGATTTTTCATGCAGATAAGCTAGTTCTGCGTACCAAACCTGGGTTTTTACCTAAGGTGGTTTCTAACAAGAATATCAATCAAGAGATTGTTGTTCCATCGTTGTGCCCTAATCCTTCTTCAAAGAAGGAACGTCTTTTACATAATCTGGACGTAGTCCGTGCCTTGAAGTTTTACTTACAAGCTACTAAGGATTTTCGTCAAACATCTTTCCTGTTTGTCGTTTACTCTGGACAGAGGAGAGGTCAAAAAGCTTCGGCAACCTCTCTTTCCTTTTGGCTTCGGAGCGTAATAAGCCTAGCCTATGAGACTGCTGCACAGCAGCCCCCTGAAAGGATTACAGCTCATTCTACTAGAGCTGTGGCTTCCACCTGGGCCTTCAAAAATGAGGCCTCTGTTGAACAGATTTGCAAGGCTGCGACTTTGTTTTTGCTTCACACTTTTTCAAAATGTTTCAAATTTGATACTTTTGCTTCTTCGGAGGCTGTGTTTGGGAGAAAGGTTCTTCAGGCAGTGGTTCCTTCCGCTTAATCCTGCCTTGTCCCTCCCATCATCCGTGTACTTTTGCTTTGGTATTGGTATCCCACAAGTAATGGATGATCCGTGGACTGGATACACTTAACAAGAGAAAACATAATTTATGCTTACCTGATAAATTTATTTCTCTTGTAGTGTATCCAGTCCACGGCCCGCCCTGTCCTTTTAAGGCAGGTCTAAATTTTAATTAAACTACAGTCACCACTGCACCCTATGGTTTCTCCTTTCTCTGTTTGTTTTCGGTCGAATGACTGGATATGACAGTTAGGGGAGGAGCTATATAGCAGCTCTGCTATGGGTGATCCTCTTGCAACTTCCTGTTGGGAAGGAGAATATCCCACAAGTAATGGATGATCCGTGGACTGGATACACTACAAGAGAAATAAATTTATCAGGTAAGCATAAATTATGTTTTTCTGCAGCATACACACATATCCTGTGGGGGCCTTTGCACTAGTATTGAAACAAAACACCTTCACCTAGATTACAAGTTTTGCGTTCGGGTTTTAACTCTGAAAAAAGGGCCATTTAAACGTAAAAATCAGAACGCAGTCATTATGAGTCTTGACGGTATAGCTATACCGCAAGCATTGTAGCCTGTAACGCAACAGCAGTCCCGCATTCAAAAAATGACAATTTTGCATGGGATTTCCATAGCGCTGCCATTACAAGTTTTGCTGTGAGGCTAAAAAGCTTGCGTTACAGCCTATACCAACACGATCCATTCCGCAATATGAGACCAGTAGTTCTGAGTTTTGTGCCACAAAACTGTTACACAAAAACTCATAACTAAACTGTTACAAAGTACACTAACACCCATAAACTACCTATTAACCCCTACACCAAGGCCCTCCCGCATTGCAAACACTATATTAAAGTTATTATCACCTAATCTGCCGCTCCCGACATTGCCGCCACTAATAAAAATTATTAACCTCCAATTCCGTCACTCCCCGACATCGTTACCACTATAATAAAGTTATTAACCCCTTTTCCCCCGCACCCCAACATCGCCACTAGTAAAAAAAAGTTATGAAACACTAAACCTCTGGCCTCCCACATCACTGTCACTAAATAAACCTATAAACCCCTAAACCGCCAGCCTCCACATCGCAAAAAAACTAAATTAAACTCCTAACCCCTAAACCTAACAACCCCCTAACGTTATATTAAAATTACAAGATCCCTTGCTTAAAATAAATAAAAACTTAACTAGGAAATTAAAAAAACCTATGTTTAAACTATATATTAAACTAACATTACTATTACACTAAAATTAAAATAACTATCAATTAAATAAACTAAATTACATATTTAAAAAAAACTAACACTACTAAAAAAAATTAATCTACAATAAAAAAATACTAAATTACAAAAAATAACAAACAAAATTATACAAAATAAAAACAATTACACCTAATCTAATAGTCCTATCAAAATAAAATAAAAAACCTAGCCTACAATAAACTACCAATAGCTCTTAAAAGAGCCTTTTGTAGGGCATTGTCCTAAAGAAATCAGCTCTTTTACCTGAAAAAAATAAAAAGACCCCCCCAACAGTAAAACCCACCACCCAACCAAACACCTAAAATAAAAAACCTAACTCTAACAAAAACCTAAGCTACCCATTGCCCTGAAAAGGCATTTGTACGGGCATTGCCCTTAAAAGGACATTCAGCTCTTTTAAGAAAAGCCCAAACCCTAATCTAACACACTAACACCCGACGATCCACTTACAGTTTCTGAAGTCAGACATCCAGGTGGTGAAGACTTCATCCAGGCGGCAAGGTCTTCATTCATCTAGGTGGTGTCTTCTATCTTCATCCAGGCGGCATCTTCTATCTTCATCCTTTTCAAAATGGCGTCCCTTGCATTCCTTTTGACTGATTTTGATTTTTCAAATCAGCCAATAGGATGAGAGCTACTGAAATTCTATTGGCTATTCAAATCAGCCAATTGAATTTCAGTAGCTCTCATCCTATTGGCTGATTTGAATTTCAAAAATCAAATCAGCCAATAGGAATGCAAGGGACGCCATTTTAAAAAAGGCTCCCTTGGATTGAAGATTCAGTATACGGCGGCAACCATATGAAGAGGATGCTCCGCGCCAGATGTCTTCAGGATGGACCTGATCAGCGTTGCCGGGATAAAGATAGAAGATGCCGCCTGGATGAAGATAGAAGACGCTGCCTTGATGGATAAAGACCTCGCCGTCTGGAGGAAGACTTCAACACCTGGATGTCGGGACTTCAGAAACTGTAAGTGGATCGTCGAGGGTTAGTATTAGGTTTTTTAAAACTTTTTTTGGGTGGGTTTTTTTTTTTAGATTAGGATTTGGGCTAAATGCCCCTTTCAGGGCAAGAAAAAGAGCTGAATGCCCTTTTAAGGGCAATGCCTATACAAATGCCCTTTTCAGGGCAATGGGTAGCTTAGGTTTTTGTTAGAGTAAGGTTTTTTTATTTTGGGGGGTTGGTTAGGTGGTGGGTTTTACTGTTGGGGGGGGTCTTTGTATTTTTTTTTAAGGTAAAAGAGCTGATTTCTAGTGATGTCGCGAACTTAAAATATTCGCGAAGGGGCGAACCGGGTGAACCGCCATTGACTTCAATAGGCAGGCGAATTTTAAAACCCACAGGGACTCTTTCTGGCCACAATAGTGATGGAAAAGTTGAGCAGCAGATTAGGGGTGTTTAGACATGGGGTTTATGTTAGGGTGTTAGGTTTAAACGTAACTTTTTTTCCCTATAGACATCAATGGAGCTGCGTTACAGAGCTTTTCATTCCGCACTTCAGGTGTTAGGTTTTTCTCTAACACTCTCTCCCCATTGATGTCTATGGGGAAAGCGTGCACAAGCACGTCAAAGCAGCGCTTGGATTTTGTATGGTATGAAGCTCATCGCCACCATATTGCACGCACAAGGCGGCTTTTCAAAAACTTGTAATGGCAGCGCTATGGAGGGTGAAATAACGCAACTTTTGTTGCATTCGTTTTGCACCCTCTATAGCGCAAAACTTGTAATCTAAGTGCTTCTAAGAGAGTCAGCAGGGAACTTGTATGACACAAATTACGTTTCCAAAAGCAATACACACCACAGCCATCTCTCCGAGAAGGTGTGGTGTTTAATTATTGGTGCATGGGTCTCCACAGGATATGTGTGTATGCTGCAGAAAAACGGTAATTACTTTTACTAGAAGCATTTTCGCTTATGCAAGTATATTGCAAAAATGCTTATATTTCAAATTGAAATGCACCCATGCACATTTCAATTTTGACCTTTCTATCCCTTAAGGAGTCAATTACAAAGTTGGCAGCAACTTTCTTGGCTCTTTTGTTGGCTACTTTTTGATTTGGCGTGATCATAATAGCGTGTTTAGCTGATTCCTACACCCATAAATGGGTTTTTGGATCCTTGATAAAAGCCCTGTTTCTCCTATAGGCCTGAAAATTTTTTGGTGATCACCAAACCAGTTAACGAGGCCAGTTTTACCTTATTGAGTTTGACATTTCTAGGCACTTGATAAGTCCTCAAAAGGGCATTTTGGACATCCTTAACACTATTTCACAGCTATTTGCAAACAGTCTATTATCTTGCTCATATGCATGTGAAATGGCCACAGGAGACATTCTGGAGGTCTAATAGGGTATCAATTCAGTAAAGCTCTATTCATCCCTAAGTATAGGTAAAGATGCATATAAATTTGTGTTGACCACGTAATATCCTGTACCGCTAAGGTGATTTGCAGGAAAAGTCACTTCAGGACCCCAACATCTACAAATAGCGTGTTTTTAGTTTTTTTAGTTTTAATATTTGATTAAAAGTCTCAATTGCACTGCTGTGATTGTCACTAATAATACCGGAAGTATCAAAAGCATATTTTTAAAGGAGCTTGCTTAATCATAACTTTCATAGGAACATATTGTAATCTGTTTCCATCCACACCACAACTAAACCATCTGGATGCATCTTTTTACGTTGTCAGGATTGGCAGACTGTCTACCCTTTATTTTATCGCTATATGTACACTTTAATACTTTGACAAGTATTTTTTACAGTATTTAAATCTATTGTTTGTCAAAGCACCTTTTCAATTTTGGTGTAAACTGAAAACAAAATGGCGATTATGGTTATATATGTAATTTTTTTTAATATCTTCCGTATTTTAACATTGTTTAAACTGTATCCCACGGCCTTGCTACATTGTATCTGCCTAAAAAACCCTTTAAAGAGATTGCGACTTTTAATTGCGACAATTTAAATAATGTTAAAATCCAGTAAAAGAAGAACTTAAAAGACCTTTGCATAGAAACCCATAGTCACCATTTTGTTCTCATTTCATGCCAAAATGGAAATGGTGCTTTAACAAACAATAGATTTAAATATTTGGGGGGGGGATACTTTTCAAAGTTGTAAAGCAATCATATAGCAAAAGAAAAATGGTGTACAGTCTGCCCATCCTAACAACATAAAGGATGCATTCAGATGGTTAAAGGTATACTGAACACAATTTTTTTTTTCTCTCGTGATTCAGATAGAGCATGCAATTTTAAGCAACTTTCTAATTTACTCCTATTATCAATTTTTCTTCGTTCTCTTGCAATCTATATTTGAAAAAGAAAGTCCAGAACCCTGGACAGCACTTGTTTATTGGTGGGTGGATGAATGTATCCACCAATCAGCAAGAACAACCCAGGTTGTTCATCAAAAATGGGCCAGCATCTAAACTTACATTCTTGCTTTTAAAATAAAAATACCAAGAGAATGAAGAACATTTGATAATATGAGTAAATTAGAAAGTTGCTTAAAATTGCAAGCTCTATCTGAATCACAAAAGAAAAAAATTGGGTTCAGTGTCCCTTTAAGCAGCAGTGCGATGGGAAACAGATTACTATAGGTTCCTATGAAAGTCACAATTGAGTGATCTCCTTTAAAAACACAAGTTTATTAACACTAGTACTGTAAGTGGCAATCACAACAGTGCAAGTGAGACTTTTATTCAAATATTAAAAATGAAATATAAAAACACACCATTTGTAGATGTTGGTGTTCTTAAGAGACCATAGAAGTATACCCAACAAGCCAAGATTCCTATAGCATTCATATGTTTAATGAGTGTTGAGGATGTACTCTGATGACAACAGGTTAATGTCACACATGCAAATGAGTATTTTTACCTACAGAACTCAGACCTCTCCTGTAACTTTAAAGGGACATGAAACTCATTTTTTTTCTTTTATGATTCAGATAGAGCATACAATTTTAAATAACTTTCCAATTAACTTCTATTATCAAATTAGCTTAATTCTCTTGGGATCCTTTGTAGGACTTATGTGAGCTAGCTGAATATGTCTGGGGAGCCATATATGTGCAGCCACCAATCAGCAGCTAGCTCTCAGTAGTTCATTGCTGCTCCTGAGCCTACCTATGTATGCTTTTTAATAAAGAATACCAAGAGAATAAAGCAAATTATATAATAAAAGTAAATTGGAAAGCTGTTAACAATTGCAAGCTCTATCTGTATCATGAAAAAAAAAAAGGGTTTCATGTCCTTTTAAGAGGTGTGAATGGGCTATTGTATCAGTCAGCTTCAGGAGAACTCACAGTTTCTATTTTGAAAACAGGTATTTGACACATGAAAATTACTTTTCAAGATATTTTCTTTTGAAAACTCATTTGCGATGGCGAGGTTTAAATAAACTAAATAATATAGCATTGTGATTACTCAAGAAACTCCACTCCCAATGTTGTTAGAGAGAAAAAAAGCCTTTTTAGGAGCAAATCACTGATAGATTAATTAATTTTAATCAGTGATATTAATTTTAAAATTAATTTAGTAATTGAGGCCTAAATAATTATACTTTAATGGTTCGGATAGAGCATGCAGTTTTAAGAGACTTTTGAACTTCCATTATCAAATGTACTATTTCTTTTGGTATCCTTTGTTGAAAAGCATACTTAGGAAGGGTCAGGAGCACCAATACTCTACTGGGAGGTAACTGGTGATTGGTGGCTACTAACATATGCACCTTGCCATTGGCTCACCAGATGTGTTCAGTTAGTTCCCAGTAGTGAATTGCTGCTCTGGAGCTGAGTTTATACAGGGGTTAAACAGATCTTTTCTATTGTGTTTATCATCTGTTTTTTGGCCATTTTTACATTAGAGAAATCGCAACCCACATGATAACATCATGGAAAGCATCTGCATCCAATCACAATCCATCTTACCACAAGTTATTGACTAAATATTAAAATAAATTAAAGAACATTGTGACGGATACCCCCGGCTACCCCGACTGGGTAGCTCCGCCAAACGGGTCCTGCTTCCTTCCTGCCGACTGCAGCTATGTAGCTGGCAAGTGACCACAGCCTGTAGCCACCACTGATGCCCGACAGCACCAGTACTCAGGGTCCTCAGGGTCCCACCCTGTGGACGACTCCAGCTACCCAGGCTGGATAGCTCTGCCTGAGGATCCTTTCTCTGCCTAGAACAGGCTGCTATGTAGCCCAGGAAAGTGATTTTAGCTGGAACCAACCCAAATAACTAGACACACTAGCATTCAGGTTAGACAGGAACTGATTTTATTGAAAACACACACTCCTTTTATACAGTCAGCTCATCTTGATAAGACCCTGGACAATCCCACTATTTTCCCGCCATTCCCGCCCCTCCAGACAGCCCGCCACCTCCATAGGAGCCATAGTCCCACATAATCCCAATACATATGGGTGGCGGTTTCGGGGTGATCCCGGTGGAGTGGCGGCACTTCCAGGGTGTCATTTTAAAGCTCTCAGTCCCCAGATTTCACAGTCCAAAAACCAGCATGATTCTTACTGGGGACCGGAGTTACAGTCCGTTGAATTTATGGGGTTAGGGGTGTCCAAAACCCCTGGTTCCCAAAGGAGCTCCCCTCCGGCAATTTCACCACACCTTGTACTCCCCAGGGGCTACCAATCCCAAAAAGAGCGGAGCTCTGAAGTACATGGTTGATGGAGCGACCTGGGTTAAAGTTACCGGGTGTTCTGCTGTTCTGGGGCCGACCAGGAGTTCCAGGAGCCTGGCCAGCCTGAGAGGGGTTGGGCGGGTGTCCGTTGTGAGGTAGCCGACCGGGAGTTCCAGGAGCCCAACCAGCCTAGGAGGGTTTTCCTGGTCATAAACCAACTCTTCTCTGAACACAAAAGGAAGCAAAAACAAAGCAAACAAACAGCTTCCAGAGATGTTGGTTGTTTTGAGGAGCCCAAAACCACTGAGAAACAACAGGGGTGAGGTTGTAGGGTGGTGGGGATTTAACCCTTGCAGCCCAGTATCCGTGACAAACATCTATTGTGTTTGTGTAAAAATTGTTCTTATCCCACACTCCCTAGAGAAATAGAGTTGCCCCCTAACCGGTATTTTACTGGCATGGCTGGTATTTTTAAAGGTTATGGTAAACGTTGAAAATAAAGATTAAATATAGAAAAAAAGGTGTTATTGTGGTGAAACATCTACTAATTGTAGTGGAATCTAATTATAAGCCAATGATTATCAGTCCTAGCAGCTTTAGTTCCTAAAATGTGTTCTAATATTATTTATGAAAATATATGCTAATGACGCTTAGTCAATTTGCAGCATTTTGAAAACCTAAATTACAGGTTTTGCTTTTTGTATTTAAGAATCGATCATGATTGGAAAAACTTAAAATACCAAAATATACATGCAATAGGTGGGCGGAGCTTGCCAGCCATTTTAAGCTCCTAACAAATGATGAATATAAATGTTTCATGTACTTCTTACAAGCTTATAGATGTGGGACCAGTTGCAGGATTCTACTCTGGTATTTAACAATAGTAATCAAAATTATGTACTGGGTCTAGACTGTCCCTTTAACATGTAATTTGCTATGACATAAAATATTTATTTTTAAATGATTAAAAGTGGCATCCATTTGAGTACAGCAGAATGCGTCTGCCATAACGTTTTGTGTTATTTTTAAATCAAAGCCATTAAAATGCATTTGAAAACCTCTGAGCAGGGGGACAGACATCGCCGGAAATCAACCTGATCGAGTACGATCGGGTTGACTGACACCCCCTGCTGGCGGCCTATTGGCTGCGAATCTGAAGGGGCGGCGTTGCACCAGCAGCTCTTGTGAGCTGCTGGTGCAATGCTGAATATGGCGAGCATATTGCTCGCCGTATTCAGCGAGGTCTGTCGGACCTGATCCTCACTGTCGGATCAGGTCCAACAGACCTTGATAAATAGAGGTCAGAGGGTCAGTGCATGCAAGATAAATGGAGCAGATATGGTCACATTGTGCAAAAGGTCAAAGTAATCATGTTTCTTTCATAATCACTTAAAGGTCAAATGCTTTAAATAATGGTTAAATTGTTTAAATAATTGGAAATATGGTTACGAATGTTCTTCATTACCTTTTAGTTTATGAAATAACATAATTTATGTAAGAACTTACCTGATAAATTCATTTCTTTCATATTAGCAAGAGTCCATGAGCTAGTGACGTATGGGATATACATTCCTACCAGGAGGGGCAAAGTTTCCCAAACCTCAAAATGCCTACAAATACACCCCTCACCACACCCACAAATCAGTTTAACGAATAGCCAAGAAGTGGGGTGATAAGAAAAAAGTGTGAAAGCATAAAAAATAAGGAATTGGAATAATTGTGCTTTATACAAAAAAATCATAACCACCACAAAAAGGGTGGGCCTCATGGACTCTTGCTAATATGAAAGAAATTAATTTATCAGGTAAGTTCTTACATAAATTATGTTTTCTTTCATGTAATTAGCAAGAGTCCATGAGCTAGTGACATATGGGATAATGACTACCCAAGATGTGGATCTTTCCACGCAAGAGTCACTTGAGAGGGAGGGATAAAATAAAGACAGCCAATTCCGCTGAAAAATAATCCACACCCAAAATAAAGTTTAAATTTTATAATGAAAAAAACTGAAAAAATAAGCAGAAGATTCAAACTGAAACAGCTGCCTGAAGTACTTTTCTACCAAAAACAGCTTCAGAAGAAGAAAACACATCAAAATGGTAGAATTTAGTAAAAGTATGCAAAGAAGACCAAGTTGCTGCTTTGCAAATCTGATCAACCGAAGCTTCATTCCTAAACGCCCAGGAAGTAGAAACTGACCTAGTAGAATGAGCTGTAATCCTTTGAGGCGGAGTTTTACCCGACTCGACATAAGCATGATGAATTAAAGATTTCAACCAAGATGCCAAAGAAATGGCAGAGGCCTTCTGACCTTTCCTAGAACCGGAAAAGATAACAAATAGACTAGAAGTCTTTCGGAAATTCTTAGTAGCTTCAACATAATATTTCAAAGCTCTAACTACATCCAAAGAATGCAATGTTTTCTCCTTAGAATTCTTAGGATTAGGACATAATGAAGGGACCACAATTTCTCTACTAATGTTGTTGGAATTCACAACCTTAGGTAAAAATTCAAAAGAAGTTCGCAACACCGCCTTATCCTGATGAAAAATCAGAAAAGGAGACTCACAAGAAAGAGCAGATAATTCAGAAACTCGTCTGGCAGAAGAGATGGCCAAAAGGAACAAAACTTTCCAAGAAAGTAATTTAATGTCCAATGAATGCATAGGTTCAAACGGAGGAGCTTGAAGAGCCCCCAGAACCAAATTCAAACTCCAAGGAGGAGAAATTGACTTAATGACAGGTTTTATACGAACCAAAGCTTGTACAAAACAATGAATATCAGGAAGATTAGCAATCTTTCTGTGAAAAAGAACAGAAAGAGCAGAGATTTGTCCTTTCAAGGAACTTGCAGGCAAACCTTTCTCCAAACCATCCTGAAGAAACTGTAAAATTCTCGGAATTCTAAAAGAATGCCAGGAAAAATGATGAGAAAGACACCAAGAAATATAAGTTTTCTAGACTCTATATCTCCCTAGATACAGATTTACGAGCCTGTAACATAGTATTAATCACAGAGTCAGAGAAACCTCTTTGACTAAGAATCAAGCGTTCAATCTCCATACCTTTAAATTTAAGGATTTGAGATCCTGATGGAAAAAAGGACCTTGCGACAGAAGGTCTGGTCTTAACGGAAGAGTCCACGGTTGGCAAGAGGCCATCCGGACAAGATCCGCATACCAAAACCTGTGAGGCCATGCTGGAGCTACCAGCAGAACAAACGAGCATTCCTTCAGAATCTTGGAGATCACTCTTGGAAGAAGAACTAGAGGCGGAAAGATATAAGCAGGATGATACTTCCAAGGAAGTGACAATGCATCTACTGCTTCCGCTTGAGGATCCCTGGATCTGGACAGATACCTGGGAAGTTTCTTGTTTAGATGAGAGGCCATCAGATCTATTTCTGGAAGTCCCCACATTTGAACAATCTGAAGAAATACCTCTGGGTGAAGAGACCATTCGCCCGGATGCAACGTTTGGCGACTGAGATAATCCGCTTCCCAATTGTCTATACCTGGGATATGAACCGCAGAAACTAGACAGGAGCTGGATTCCGCCCAAACCAGAATTCGAGATACTTCTTTCATAGCTAGAGGACTGTGAGTCCCTCCTTGATGATTGATGTAAGCCACAGATGTGACATTGTCTGTCTGAAAACAAATGAACGATTCTCTCTTTAGAAGAGGCCAAAACTGAAGAGCTCTGAAAATTGCACGGAGTTCCAAAATATTGATTGGTAATCTCACCTCCTGAGATTCCCAAACCCCTTGTGCCGTCAGAGACCCCCACACAGCTCCCCAACCTGTAAGACTTGCATCTGTTGAAATTACAGTCCAGGTCGGAAGAACAAAAGAAGCCCCCTGAACTAAATGATGGTGATCTGTCCACCACATCAGAGAGTGTCGTACAATCGGTTTTAAAGATATTAATTGAGATATCTTCGTGTAATCCCTGCACCATTGGTTCAGCATACAGAGCTGAAGAGGTCGCATGTGAAACCGAGCAAAGGGGATCGCGTCCGATGCAGCAGTCATAAGACCTAGAATTTCCATGCATAAGGCTACCGAAGGGAATGATTGTGACTGAAGGTTTCGACAAGCTGATATCAATTTTAGACGTCTCTTGTCTGTCAAAGATAGAGTCATGGACACTGAATCTATCTGGAAACCCAAAAAGGTTACCCTTGTCTGAGGAATCAATGAACTTTTTAGTAAATTGATCCTCCAACCATGATCTTGCAGAAACAACACAAGTCGATTCGTATGAGATTCTGCTAAATGTGAAGACTGAGCAAGTACCAAGATATCGTCCAAATAAGGAAATACCACAATACCCTGTTCTCTGATTACAGACAGAAGGGCACCGAGAACCTTTGTAAAAATTCTTGGAGCTGTTGCTAGGCCAAATGGCAGAGCCACAAACTGGTAATGCTTGTCTAGGAAAGAGAATCTCAGAAACTGATAGTGATCTGGATGAATCGGAATATGCAGATATGCACCCTGTAAATCTATTGTAGACATATAATGCCCTTGCTGAACAAAAGGCAGGATAGTCCTTACAGTTACCATTTTGAATGTTGGTATCCTTACATAACGATTCAATATTTTTAGATCCAGAACTGGTCTGAAGGAATTCTCCTTCTTTGGTACAATGAAGAGATTTGAATAAAACCCCAGCCCCTGTTCCAGAACTGGAACTGGCATAATTACTCCAGCCAACTCTAGATCTGAAACACATTTCAGAAATGCTTGAGCCTTCGCTGGATTTACTGGGACACGGGAAAGAAAAAATCTCTTTGCAGGAGGTCTTATCTTGAAACCAATTCTGTACCCTTCTGAAACAATGTTCTGAATCCAAAGATTGTGAACAGAATTGATCCAAATTTCTTTAAAAAAACGTAATCTGCCCCCTACCAGCTGAGCTGGAATGAGGGCCGCACCTTCATGTGGACTTAGGAGCTGGCTTTGATTTTCTAAAAGGCTTGGATTTATTCCAGACTGGAGATGGTTTCCAAACTGATACCGCTCCTGAGGATGAAGGATCAGGCTTTTGTTCCTTGTTGTGACGAAAGGAACGAAAACGAATATTTGACCTGAATTTACCTTTAGACTTTTTATCCTGAGGTAAAAAAGTTCCTTTCCCTCCAGTAACAGTTGAGATAATAGAATCCAACTGAGAACCAAATAATTTATTACCCTGGAAAGAAAGGGAAAGCAAAGTAGACTTAGAAGACATATCAGCATTTCAAGTTTTAAGCCATAAAGCTCTTCTAGCTAAAATAGCTAGAGACATATACCTGACATCAACTCTAATGATATCAAAGATGGCATCACAAATAAAATTATTAGCATGTTGAAGCAGAATAATAATGCTATGAGAATTATGATCTGTAACTTGTTGCGCTAAAGCTTCCAACCAAAAAGTTGAAGCTGCAGCAACATCCGCTAAAGATATAGCAGGTCTAAGAAGATTACCTGAACACAAATAAGCTTTTCTTAGAAAGGATTCAATTTTCCTATCTAAAGGATCCTTAAAGGAAGTACCATCTGCCGTAGGAATAGTAGTACGCTTAGCAAGAGTAGAGACAGCCCCATCAACCTTAGGGATTTTGTCCCAAAACTCTAATCTGTCAGATGGCACAGGATATAATTGCTTAAAACGTTTAGAAGGAGTAAATGAATTACCCAAATTATTCCATTCCCTGGAAATTACTTCAGAAATAGCACCAGGAACAGGAAAAACTTCTAGAATAACTACAGGAGATTTAAAAACCTTATCTAAACGTTTAGATTTAGTATCAAGAGGACCAGAATCCTCTATTTCTAAAGCAATTAGGACTTCTTTAAGTAAAGAACGAATAAATTCCATTTTAAATAAATATGAAGATTTATCAGCATCAACCTCTGAGACAGAATCCTCTGAACCAGAAGAACCACTATCAGAATCAGAATGATGATGTTCATTTAAAAATTCATCTGAACAATGAGAAGTTTTAAAAGACTTTTTATGTTTACTAGAAGGAGGAATAACAGACATAGCCTTCATAATGGATTTAGAAACAAAATCTCTTATGTTATCAGGAACACTCTGAGTATTAGATGTTGACATAACAGCAACAGGTAATGGAACTTTACTAAAGGAAATATTATCTGCATTAACAAGTTTGTCATGACATTCAATACAAACAACAGCTGGAGGAACAGCTACCAAAAGTTTACAGCAGATACACTTAGCTTTGGCAGCTCCAGCACCAGGCAGCGATTTTCCAGAAGTATCTTCTGACTCAGTTGCAACGTGGGACATCTTGCAATATGTAATAGAAAAAACAACATATAAAGCAAAATTAATCAAATTCCTTAAATGACAGTTTCAGGAATGGGAAAAAATGCCAGTGAACAAGCTTCTAGCAACCAGAAGCAATAAATAATGAGACTTAAATAATGTGGAGACGAAGTGACGCCCATATTTTTTTAGCGGCAAATAAGACGCCCACATTATTTGGCGCCTAAATGCTTTTGGCACCAAAAATGACGCCACATCCGGAACGCCGACACTTTTGGCGCAAAAGAACGTCAAAAATGACACAACTTCCGGCGACACGTATGACGCCGGAAACAGAAAAAAAATTTTGCGCCAAAAAACTCTGCCCAAAAAACTCTGCGCCAAGAATGACGCAATAAAATGAAGCATTTTCAGCCCCCGCGAGCCTAACAGCCCACAGGGAAAAAGTCAAATTTTAAGGTAAGAAAAAAATGATTTATTCAAATGCATTATCCCAAATATGAAACTGACTGTCTGAAAATAAGGAATGTTGAACATCCTGAGTCAAGGCAAATAAATGTTTGAATACATATATTTAGAACTTTATAAAAAAGTGCCCAACCATAGCTTAGAGTGTCACAAAAAATAAGACTTACTTACCCCAGGACACTCATCTACATGTTGTAGAAAGCCAAACCAGTACTGAAACAAAAATCAGTAGAGGTAATGGTATATATATAAGAGTATATCGTCGATCTGAAAAGGGAGGTAAGAGATGAATCTCTATGACCGATAACAGAGAACCTATGAAATAGACCCCGTAGAATGAGATCATTGAATTCAAATAGGCAATACTCTCCTCACATCCCTCTGACATTCACTGCACGCTGAGAGGAAAACCGGGCTCCAACCTGCTGCGGAGCGCATATCAACGTAGAATCAAGCACAAACTTACTTCACCACCTCCATAGGAGGCAAAGTTTGTAAAACTGATTTGTGGGTGTGGTGAGGGGTGTATTTGTAGGCATTTTGAGTTTTGGGAAACTTTGCCCCTCCTGGTAGGAATGTATATCCCATACGTCACTAGCTCATGGACTCTTGCTAATTACATGAAAGAAATACAATATGCAAAAAAGTATATGTTAGAGCACCGCATTTTTTCTCAATAAAATAAATAAATAACTTATTTAACCAAAGAAGGTTTTTCAACCAGGGTACAATGGATTGGTGCATTTGATAATCATAAAACAATTACTGCACCTTTAAACCATTTGCTTCAGTAAGAATAACACAATATTGGGGTAAATGCTGTTAATAAAATCTGAACTGATTGTAATTATACGTTTTTATGTAGGTATTTGCGGCGCAAGCGAGGGAACCGGCGTCGCCCGCAGTTTCAGCTCGCAACTCGAGCCATCCCATATAAGTCGCCGTCAGATGCTAACGTGCCGTAAGTCTGACAAACCAGCGATGTCCAGAAATCTGCGTAAGTACAAATTTCTGGCGTCGGCAGTGACTTGCGCCACGTTAGAATCTGCCGGCGCCTATAAAACCTGACTAAAGTTTAAAACACCCGCACTGTCTAACACGCCTCCCTAACATAGCCCGCACTGTCTAACCCTCTATCCGCTATCCCCCCTCACTAGCCTAACAATAAAAATGCTATTAACCCCTAAACCGCCGCTCCCGTACCCGGCCGCAACCTAATAAAGTTATTAACCCCTAAACCGCCGCTCCCGTACCCCGCCGCCAGCTATATTATATCTATAACCCCCTAAAGTGAGCCCTTAACACCGCCGCCATCTCTATTAAAATGATTAACCCCTAATTTAATCTACCTACCCCGCCGCCAGCTATGTTATCTATATTAACCCTAAGTATATTATAGTTAATATAGGTATTACATTATATATATTAACTATATTAACCCTAATTATATTAGGGTTAATATAGTTAATATAGTTACTATAGTATTTATATTAACTATATTAACTCTATCTAACCCTAACACCCCTAACTAAATTTATATTAAATTAATCTAATTAATTTATAAACTAAAATATTCCTATTTAAATCTAAATACTTACCTATAAAATAAACCCTAAGATAGCTACAATATAATTAATAATTACATTATAGCTATGTTAGGGTTAATATTTATTTTACAGGTAAATAGTTAATTATTTTAACTAGGTATAATAGATATTAAATAGTTATTAACTATTTAATATCTACCTAGTTAAAATAATTACCCAATTACCTGTAAAATAAATCCTAACCTAAGTTACAAATACACCTACACTATCAATAAATTTAATAAACTACAAACATCTATCTAAAAATACAATTAAATTAACTAAACTAAATTACAAAAAAAAACAAACACTAAATTACAAAAAATAAAAAAAAGATTACAAGATTTTTAAGCTAATTACACCTATTCTAAGCCCCCTAATAAAATAATAAACCCCCAAAATAACAAAAATTCCCTGCCCTATTCTAAATTAAACAAATTTCAAAGCTCTTTACCTTACCAGCCCTTAAAAGGGCCTTTTGTGGGGCATGCCCCAAAGAATTCAGCTCTTTTGCATTCAACAAATACAATCCCCCCCCCATTACAACCCACCACCCACATACCCCTATTCTAAACCCACCCAAACCCCCCTTAAAAAATCCTAACACTACCCCCCTGAAGATCTCCCTACCTTGTCTTCACCACACCGGGCCGAACTCCTGATCCGATCCGGGCGATGTCGTCCTCCAAGCGGCAAAGAAGAAATCTTCCTCCGGCGATGTCATCCTCCAAGCGGCAAAGAAGAATTCTTCCTCCGGCGACGTCTTCCTCCAAGCGGCAGCAAAGTCTTCATTCTTCCGGCGGCATCTTCAATCTTCTTTCTTCGCTCCGCCGCCGCGGAGCATCCATCCCGGCCGACTGCTAAACTTGGAATGAGGTACCTTTAAATGACGTCATCCAAGATGGCGTCCGCCGAATTCAGATTGGCTGATAGGATTCTATCAGCCAATCGGAATTAAGTTAAAAAAATCTGATTGGCTGATTGAATCAGCCAATCAGATTCAAGTTCAATCCGATTGGCTGATCCAATCAGCCAATCAGATTGAGCTCGCATTCTATTGGCTGATTGGAACAGCCAATAGAATGCGAGCTCAATCTGATTGGCTGATTGGATCAGCCAATCGGATTGAACTTGAATCTGATTGGCTGATTCAATCAGCCAATCAGATTTTTTTAACTTAATTCCGATTGGCTGATAGAATCCTATCAGCCAATCGGAATTCGGCGGACGCCATCTTGGATGACGTCATTTAAAGGTACCTCATTCCAAGTTTAGCAGTCGGCCGGGATGGATGCTCCGCGGCGGCGGAGCGAAGAAAGAAGATTGAAGATGCCGCCGGAAGAATGAAGACTTTGCTGCCGCTTGGAGGAAGACGTCGCCGGAGGAAGAATTCTTCTTTGCCGCTTGGAGGATGACATCGCCGGAGGAAGATTTCTTCTTTGCCGCTTGGAGGACGACATCGCCCGGATCGGATCAGGAGTTCGGCCCGGTGTGGTGAAGACAAGGTAGGGAGATCTTCAGGGGGGTAGTGTTAGGATTTTTTAAGGGGGGTTTGGGTGGGTTTAGAATAGGGGTATGTGGGTGGTGGGTTGTAATGGGGGGGGGATTGTATTTGTTGAATGCAAAAGAGCTGAATTCTTTGGGGCATGCCCCACAAAAGGCCCTTTTAAGGGCTGGTAAGGTAAAGAGCTTTGAAATTTGTTTAATTTAGAATAGGGCAGGGAATTTTTGTTATTTTGGGGGTTTATTATTTTATTAGGGGGCTTAGAATAGGTGTAATTAGCTTAAAAATCTTGTAATCTTTTTTTTATTTTTTGTAATTTAGTGTTTGTTTTTTTTTGTAATTTAGTTTAGTTAATTTAATTGTATTTTTAGATAGATGTTTGTAGTTTATTAAATTTATTGATAGTGTAGGTGTATTTGTAACTTAGGTTAGGATTTATTTTACAGGTAATTGGGTAATTATTTTAACTAGGTAGATATTAAATAGTTAATAACTATTTAATATCTATTATACCTAGTTAAAATAATTAACTATTTACCTGTAAAATAAATATTAACCCTAACATAGCTATAATGTAATTATTAATTATATTGTAGCTATCTTAGGGTTTATTTTATAGGTAAGTATTTAGATTTAAATAGGAATATTTTAGTTTATAAATTAATTAGATTAATTTAATATAAATTTAGTTAGGGGTGTTAGGGTTAGATAGAGTTAATATAGTTAATATAAATACTATAGTAACTATATTAACTATATTAACCCTAATATAATTAGGGTTAATATAGTTAATATATATAATGTAATAACTATATTAACTATAATATACTTAGGGTTAATATAGATAACATAGCTGGCGGCGGGGTAGGTAGATTAAATTAGGGGTTAATCATTTTTATATAGGTGGCGGCGGTGTAAGGGGTCAGATTACGGGATAGATAAGGTAGATGGCGGCGGTTTTAGGGGCTCACAGTAGGGGGTTAGTTTATGTAGATGGCGGCGGGGTCCGGGAGCGGCGTTTTAGGGGGTAATAACTTTATTAGGGATTTCGGGGGGGGGGATCGCGGTTGACAGGGAGATAGACATTGCGCATGCGTTAGGTGTTAGGTTTATTTTAGCAGCTAGTTTAGGGAGTTACGGGGCTCCAATAGTCAGCGTAAGGCTTCTTACAGCTGCTTTTTGTGGCGAGGTGAAAATGGAGTAAGTTTTCTCCATTTTCGCCACGTAAGTCCTTACGCTGCATATTGGATACCAAACTGTGCGGGTTTGGTATACCTGCCTATGGCCCAAAAAACTGCGGGCGACGGCAGAAATATACGCGCGTAACTTCTAGCTTACGCCGTATATAGGATACCAAATCCGCGCAATTATTGGCGTCGCCGGCTTTTGCGGGCGACGCTTTATATCGGATCGACCCCTTGAAGTCTAGATTCCATAAATGCTGATATTTCTGAATGAGAAAACAATTGGTTCAGAAATTTCAACTGAATTCAGCATTATTGCATTGTACTACAGTCTCAGAATTTTTACTTTAATTAAATGCTTCTCTAGGGGCATCTAGATTTCCTGAAAACAAACAATAACGGTTCTAATATCCAGCGCCAGAAAGCTTTTATTTTCATGTTTTTCCAAAGATATATAAACTGCAATTTCTAGATGACACATCTCAACTAAAGATATATTTAATAGTCAAAGCTGAAATGTGCACGAGTGCCTTTCAATTTTGAAATAATTTAGCAATTTAGCTATATTAGCCAAAATATTCTTAGTAAAAAGTTTTAATTGTTTCAGAGGGATTTGAAAATATGCTGCTTGTACACAGTGCACCCACTTTTAACCCCCCCACCCCCCCCCGTGACAGTTCCATCAAATAATTAATGGTTCCAGTAAACATGTAGACATAGCTGTGGGTGTTCTTTGGTAAGAATGTATGGTATGTAGGTAGGGTCCGACTGTCAGGTGTTTTTTCCAGTGTCAGGTGTTCTGTTGATGGGGATACAACCTAAAAGATTGTGGTGGTGTTATATGCAAAATCACTTACATAGAACCACCTCTGAACACCACAGTTGTTCAGAAACTTACATTTAGAGAGCGTGTCAGTGGTATTGTATAGACCACCACCAGTGCGGTGCATATGTGCATATGTGTAACAATAATTACTTTTACTAGGAGCACTTTAAAAAACACAAGCATATTGCAAAAATGCTTCTATTCAACAGTGAAAGGCACTCATTTAATTTTTTACTATTATGTCCCTATTTCATTTTTAGAGCGCAGGGAGTGCTGTCATTGCTTATATTACAAGTGGTGAGTTATGTGTAGCACTGAAAAATGTAGTGTGTCTAGAGATCTGGAGCAAAGTGTTAGGGCCAACATACATACATATTAAATGTAATATGTAGTTTTTTTAATGAAAATAAATGTTTTATTGGTGATTTAAAGAGATATAGTATATGACAAGGTGTTGGATTGGGACTCAAATGGGATATCTATCTATCTATCTATCTATCTATCTATATATGTGTGTGTATTTATATGTGTGTAGATATATGTGTGCACATAGATATGTACACACATATACACATATATAGATACACAGATATATCTACACACATAAAAATTCACACACATACATAACACCTTTGAGCCCTTCTCAGTCCAACAACTTGTTATCAGCTACAATATCCATTTAAATCAACAAAACATTTATTTATAATAAAACATCCACATATAGATATATATATATTTTTTTTTTATTAATTCCAATATTTAGTGAAGGACTCAAATATTTGGCCTTTGGCTTAGTGATTCCGCAATAGCCTAAAGAGTGTTTTTCAGTGCACTCCGATGGAAGTCTATTATGCAAGGTATCTAGCGCACCTGCCCTATCCAACATCCTGATGTTAACGTGCCTTAGGCTTTTGCTCGAGCACTAACATTTTACTTTTAACTTGTAATATGAGAGTAAAAATGAAAGCATTATGGATCTTTTACACTCTACTTGTAATATAGGCCTACGTTGGCAATGACCAAACTTGAGTTATTGCCAATGAATAAATGCAGCTATCAGAGCAGGTGCAATGTTTGAATGAGGGTGAACTTGGTATCTGTACATTTGCTCCATGGGCAGTAACAGTTATTACTAAACAATAATACATTTTACTATTTATATATTTTTGCTAATACATGTGTAGTGCAAAAATGCTGCGTTTTGAAACATGTAGACTTAAACCTTGAGTTTTCTGTCCCTTCTGAGAGAAAAAACAGATTTGGTACTTCACAAAATATACAGTCACTCTACATATATAATATCAGTATTCCGGAACACAATATACATATTTATTAGATTAGTTGGTTAAATATATTTATAATTTCAACACATTTGTAAGACAGTATTAAGAAATACAGGTAGCCCTCAGTTTACACCAGGGTTAGGTTCCAGAAGGAATGGTTGTAAATCGAAACTGTTGTAAATTGAAACCCAGTTTATAATTAAGTCAATGGGAAATGAGGGAGATAGGTTCCAGGCCCCTCTCAAAATTGTCATAAGTAACACCTAATAGATTATTTTTAAAGCTTTGAAATGAAGACTTTAAATGCTAAACAGAATTATAAACCTAATAAAATAATCACACAACACAGAATATATAATTAAACTAAGTTAAA